>NW_026912961.1:2880000-2960000 GCF_034315485.1 Pezoporus occidentalis | reverse complement strand
TTAAGTTATCATTTACTATGCCATAGTATCTGGTACTAGCTACTCTTCTGTCTTACTTTGGAGTGGAAGCATAACAAACAATAATCAGCAAGTAACTTCACAATAATTTCTACCACATCATCTTGTATAACTAGATTTCCTGTGCAGTGCAGTTTCATGGTCCTATGACAAAGAAAGAATGATGAAATACTGAAAATACTATCACCTTGGAAGCAGTCACAACATGACTTTCGTCACTGGGGAAGGATAGTATGTAAGACAGCCCTTTCTCTAAACATGGACATAATGGACTACTGGGAAGCATGGAAGGTTTGCCTGGGAAGCACTGTGATACTCTAACAGTATATGTAATCATACTTAGGCATCCACTGTTGCCCACTGTACCCCACCTCCTTCGGCAAACAAGTCATCACTTAAGACAAATTCTCAGCTGTCTTTTGGTGCTCTTGGAAAAAGAATATTGGGATAGATAGTCTTATAAATATCTCTTACATGAAAGTAATATTTTTCTTACCCCTTTTAGATTAAAACTGTGGTAACATTCTGCAGAGACATATGTATTTATATATTCAGAAACACAAAGGAAAAAATAAGATTGCATATATTTTAATAATATATTATTTAATAGAGAGATTTAGCATTTCAGGAATGCATTAATAGTTGTCTATGTGGGGGTTCTGAAAGTGTGCCTAAGATATGGCAACCTAAAAGCGGCGTTTTTAAGAAATACAGTGTGAATCAAACATGATGACCCAAATTTTTCTTTAGCAAGCTAGAGACATGTAAATTGTCTTTCAATGTATTGTATGTCTTTTAAATGCGCAGCCTAGATCATAAATCAGATTTTTGCTTTTTTACCAGTGGGACCATATATGAAGAAATTTACTTGGAGGTACTTATTAGCATGTTTCCAAAGATAAGCTTTATTAAGGAATTCATAGGCAGTATGATCTGAAACCTATAGAGAGGATATTCTTATTTCAGGAGGTTTCATTCAGGTTTGACTAAAAGTATATACTTGGCAAGTGATAAATTGTAATTGCCATTGAAAGACATGATCACTTGGAAGACTCACTAATTCATCATAGAATATGAGTCATCAGACATGTCATACTGGATTGAAGCAACTAGAACACCTAGTTCTTTAGTTCAGTCACTGAAGAACCAACTCATCTATTGATTGCAGACAGCCATTTTGCTCATGCTCAGATTTCTGAAGGGGACTGAGAAGTTCATTCAAGAGACTCTTTAACAGTGCATAATATCTGCCTTCAGATAACAGATGAGCACAGCAAGCTCTGATCTTACAGATTTTTCCTAAAGCAAAATATTTCTCGACATTATAAAGATCATCGTCAATAGCACATATCAGTTTAAATGCTGTTTCTGCAGAAACACACTTGGGGTCTTGCTGTACTTGTGTCGTAGTTTAAACCCAGTCAGGTAACTCGTTCACTCACTCCCAGTGAGTGATGCTGAGCTGACAACAATCAAGGTCTGTGTCCTCCCCCCACCAGGGCTCTCCCCTCCCCGCTCCCGGAGGAACGGGGAGGAGGATCGAAAGAGTGCAACTCCTACGGGTTGAGACAAGAACAGTCCAGCAACCAATGTACAACACAAATCACCACCGCTACTAATCAACTACAACAATGATAAGGGAAAATAACAAGGGAAGAGAATACAATACCACCGGCCAAGAAAACGAGTTCCACCCAGAAGCCCGTGTCCTTCCGGGTAACTCCCAGTTACCCCCCACCCCAGGCATGACGTGCTGTGGTATGGAATACCCCCCTGGCTAGCCCGGGTCAGGCGCCCCATCTCTGCTTCCTCACAGCTTCCCCTCCTCCCTGGCAGAGCATGAGCCCACAAAGTCCTTGGTCAGGGTAAACATCACTTAGCAACAACCGAAAACATCGGCTTCACCAATACTGTTCCCAGGCTGGAAGTCAAAACACAGCACTGCACCAGCTAGCACAAAGGAAAAACATGACTGCTACTGCTGAACCCAGGACAACTTGGTTCTTCATTTGTTTCCAAGGGTATGCACCTTAGAATTGTTATTCGTTATATCAGACAAGCTCTGAATCCTGTAGCTGGTTAAAAGGGGAAAGACAGAGCGGAAAGGGAGAAAGAAAGGGAAAAACTTGTTATGATTCAAATAATTTATTCTTTAAAAGCAAACTGATTTAAATTTTCTGCAGGTCTCTTGTCCTGGGTTCAGGTGTAAGAGTTGCTTTTCTTCTTCCTAGTAGCTAGTTCAGTGCTGTGTTTTGGCTTTAGTTCAAGAACAACAATGATAATATTTTAGTTGTTGCTAAGTAATGCTTACTCTGACCAAGGACTTTTCAGTCTCTCATGCTCTCCTAGTGAGGAGGGACACAAGCAGCTGGAAGGAAGCAGAGACAGGACACCTGACCCAAAGGGATATTCCATACCGCAGCATGTCATGCCCAATATATAACCCTGGGGGAATTACCCAGAAGGGCCAGATCAGGTCAGGCTGGGTATCAGTTGGAGAATGGTGAGAAATTGTATTGTGCATCACTTCTTTTTATTGTTTTGTTTTCCTTTTTCTCTTTTAATTTTATATTCTCTTCCTTTGTTATTTCCTTTATCATTATTATTAGTAGTAGTAGTAGTTTTATGTTATATTTTAGTTATTGGATTGTTCTTATCTCAACCCATGTGTCCTGGGTTCAGCAGCTGCAGTCATTTTTCTCCTTCTTAGTAGCTGGTGCAGTGCTGTGTTTTGACTTTTGGCCTGGGAACAGTGCTGTTAACACTGATATTTTTAGTCGCTGCCCAGTAACGTCCAGTCTGACCAAGGACTTTCTGAATCTCATGCTCTGCCAGTGAGAAGAGAAAGCTGGGAGGAAACAGAGACAGGACACCTGACCCAAACTAGCCAAAGAGCTATTCCATACCACAGCACATCATGCCCAATATATAAACTGGGAGCAGTTACCCAGAAGGGTTAGATTTCTGCTCAGGTTGGGCTGGGTATTGGTCAGCTGGTGGTGAGTGGTTGTATTCTCTTCCCTTGTTACTACCCTTATCATTATTATTATTTGTGGTAGTAGTAGTGGTTTGTGTTATACCTTAGTTACTGGAGTGTTCTTATCTCAACCTGTGGGAGTTACACTCTTTCGATCCTCCACCCCATCCCTCTGGGAGCTGGGGGAGGAAAGGGGTGGGGGAGTGAGCGAGTGGCTGCGTGGTACTGAGTTACCAGCTGGGCTTAAACCATGACAGTTTTTTGTGGCGCCCAGCATTGGGCAGGAAGGTTTGAGATAACAACAGATCTGACCAGAGTGTGTCTAATCGTATTTATGATAAGCATTCATTGTTTCAGATTAATAATCGCTCTTCACAATGCTGATTTATTGGCTCACAAGGTTGTTGCTCTTAATCTCACAGTTTCAGCATGTTGTACCTTCCTATCAGCCCGTATTAGATGTGTTAGTGTTTATCGGCTGGGGGCCTTAGCCTAAGGTCTTGCTTCATTGTACTTTATGGTAATGACTTGTAATACAATAGACTCATTGATCATGAAACTGATCTGGCTTGTATTCCCAGTGTGGTCACCATCTCTATACTTTGGGAGGTATATAATAGAAGTGCTTAGCAATTACACATCTTTTTCCCCCTCCTCAAGTGGTCAGCCCACAAAGGAGACATTCCCTTACCTTCCCAGCCCCCCCCCAACAGACCATTTACAGCATCATTTGAGAGTTATGAAGGTTTTCAATGGCCTTTGGGTATCCTTGAGACCTGCCTGCTGATTGTGATGGGGATCACCATGGTGGCATGCATACAAAGTGTGTTTTACCCACAACCATTTCATCTGATCTCAAGAGTTAAGCAGAGTCAGGTTTGGGTCTTGTCTATGGTTAGACAACGATATAGGAGGACCAAGAGATTTCCCCCAAGGCTGAAAAGTCATGAGTGGCAGGGTGTGTGTGGTAGCATGATCAAGTATCTAGGCCAGTGGGCCCCTCCAGGGCTTTGGAACTTCACCACTGAACAAGTGCAAAATCCAGAAAAATTAGTAAACCACTTAGATGAGGTGTGTTGTCATTCTGGTCATACCAGAGATGGACAAATCATGGCAATGTGCTGGGGCTTGCCCTGTGCTTACAGAGCCCTGTTCAACACTATCCAGCACCTACAGAGGGAAAAAAAATGTCCCTGGATCTGAGGGCAAAGCAAGAGACAGCGCAGCCACTCCAGCTCCAAGCACAGCAGCTACACCAGCCCCAGCAACAAGTACAGCAGCTGCCCAAACCCCAACAAAGATACTGCAGCCACTCCAACCACAGTGATAATCACTGCAACTGAACCAGAGGACCAGTTCATACCAATAGTGGTTGCCCCTGTACACAAGGGGAAAAGCAAAAATAATACAAGAGAGATGAAGGAACAAGATGAAGAAGCAATAGCTATGCACTTATTACCTGGGACAGCATCTGATCAGGAGTCATCATCACATGAATCAGAAGAAGAAGAAGAGGTGACTTCTCAACCTTGGACCTCAACGGAGCTATGCAACGGAATATGCAAAAAGATTTTACCCATCAACAAGGGAAGCACATCATCACCTGGTTGCTCCGATGCTGGGACAATGGGGCCGACAGTCACGAACTAGAAGGTAGGGAAGCCAAGCAGCTGGGATCACTTGCTAGAGAAGGGGGAATTGACAAAGCAATTGCAAAAGTGAAACAAACCTTCAGGCTTTGGAGGCGGCTCTTGACAGCTGTGAAAGAAAGGCTTCCATACAAGAACAATGTTATGAGTCGTTCAGCCAAGCGGACTACTCTAGAGAAAGGCATCCAGTCTCTGAGGGAATCAGCCATTGCAGAGATGATCTATTACATGAAGCCGCATGCTGGGGAAGCACCTGTAGATCCAGATGAAGTTGAATGTACACAACCCATGTGGCAGAAAATTACAGGGAATGCAACATCATCATATGCCCATTTATCGGCAACAGTAACCTGGAATGATATAGTACCATTAAAGTGGATGAAATGGTTCATAAACCCCGAGAGTTCAAAGACAATCTCACCCCTTCCATCATCTCAGCTGCGGAAAAACTGTGCCAGGAGTTCAAACAATTGAGAGATGATCTATCCAGCTCTTTACATGTACCAACACACGTCTCAGCTATTAACAAAAGGCGTCCTACTGCTTGAAAGGAAAGATATAGAAGGTATACGCCATGGGCCACCCTGTGGTTTTACCTGCAGGATCACGGAGTAGACATGAAGAAGTGGGACGGAAAACCTACCTCAGATTTGGAGGAACGGGTGTGTGAATTGAAGAGGAGAACAAAGGTCAAGGCTGATCATCCCATGAAAGCTGCGGCTTCAGCCTCTGGTGAGCAGGCTCCCAGATGGAGTGGAAGAGCTGATTTTACTCCAGCTCCTCTGACAGAGAAGAATAATCCTCTTCTACAAGACTTAAGTGTCCAGTGTTGTGATGACTATTAGAAGGGCCCTGCCTCCAGCCAGGTGGAGGTAGGGGACAATCGGATTTACTGGACTGTGTGGATCAGATGGCCTGGCACATCAGTCCCACAGAAGTATAAGGCTCTAGTAGATACCGGTGCACAGTGTACCCTGATGCCATCAAGCTGTCAAGGGGTGGAACCCATTTCTGTTTCTGGAGTGACAGGAGGATCCCAAGAGTTGACTGTACTCGAGGCTGAAATCAGCCTGACTGGGAGGGAAGGGCAAAAGCATCTGATTGTGACTGGTCCAGAGGCTCCATGCATCCTCGGCATAGGCTACCTCAAGAGAGGGTACTTCAAAGACCCAAAAGGGTACCGGTGGGCTTTTGGTATTGCTGCTTTGGAGACTGAGGAAATTGAGCAGCTGTCCACCTTGCCTGGTCTCTCAGAGGATCCTTCTGTTGTGGGGTTGCTGAAGGTCTAAGAATAACAAGTGCCATTTCCTACCACAACAGTGCACAGGTGGCAATATTGCACCAACCGTGGAAGAAGTCTTTGAGAAAGGGAGGAAAATAATACAATCCTCCTGAAAGACAGTTTTGCCATAAAATGGAGTAAGGTCAAGGGACCTGCACAGGAGATTCAATTTTGGAAAATAAAATGGCAAGATGAACGTTGTCAGATCCCCACAGATGTGATCAACAAGATAACAGCAATGTCTCCACCAACTAATAAGAAAGAAACGCAAGCTTTCTTGGGTGCAGTGGGGTTCTGGAGAATGCACATCCCAAATTACAGTTCGATTGTAAGCCCTCTCTACCATGTGACCCGGAAGAAGAATGATTTTAAATGGGGCCCTGAGCAACAACAAGCCTTTGAGCAAATTAAACGCGAGATAGTTCATGCAGTAGCCCTTGGACCAGTCCGGACCGGGCCAGGTGTAAAAAATGTGCTGTACACTGCAGCTGGGGAGAACGGTCCTACCTGGAGCCTCTGGCAGAAAGCTCCAGGGGAGACTCGAGGTTGACCCCCTGGCTTTTGGAGTCGGGGATACAGAGGACCTGAGGCCAGCTATACTCCAAATGAGAAAGAGATACTGGCAGCCTATGAAGGGGTTCGAGCTGCTTCGGAAGTGATTGGCACTGAAGCACAGCTCCTCCTGGCACCCCGGTTGCCCGTGCTGGGCTGGATGTTCAAAGGCAGGGTCTCCTCTACACATCATGCAACTGATGCTACATGGAGTAAATGGGCTGCACTAATTACACAACGAACTCGAATAGGGAATCCCAGTTGTCCAGGCATTCTAGAAGTCACCACGGACTGGCCAGAGGGCATAGATTTTGGAATGTCACCAGAGGAGGAGGTGATGCATGCTGAAGAGGCCCCACCATATAATAAACTCTCAGAAAGTGAAAAGCAGTATGCCTTGTTTACTGATGGGTCCTGCCGTATTGTGGGAAAGCATCGGAGATGGAAGGCAGCTGTATGGAGTCCTGGACGACAAGTTGCAGAAACTGCTGAAGGAGAGGGTGAATCGAGTCAGTTTGCCAAGGTGAAAGCCATCCAGCTGGCCCTGGACATTGCTGAACGAGAAAACTGGCCAGTACTTTACCTCTGTACTGACTCATGGATGGTGGCAAATGCCCTGTGGGGGTGGTTGAAGCAATGGAAGCAGAGCAACTGGCAACGCAGAGGTAAACCCATCTGGGCTGCTGCACTGTGGTAAGATATTGCTGCCCGGGTGCAGAACCTGGTGGTGAAGGTACGTCATGTAGATACTCATGTACCCAAGACTTGGGCCACTGAGGAACACCAGAACAACCAACAAGTGGATAAACCAGCTAAGATTGAAGTGGTTCAGATGGACTTAGATTGGCAACATAGAGGTGAATTATTTTTGGCATGGTGGGCCCATGACACTTCAGGCCATTCAGGCCAGAGATGCAACATACAGATGGGCTCGTGATGGAGGGGTGGACTTAACAATGGACACTATTGTCCAAGTTATTCACAAATGTAAAACATGTGTTGCAATTAAGCAAGCTAAACGGTTAAAGTCTCTTTGGTATGGAGGACGATGGTTGAAGTATAAATATGGGGAGTCCTGGCAGATCATCGAATCATAGAATCATAGAACAGTTACGGTTGGAAAGCACCTTAAGATCATCTAGTTCCAACTCCCCTGCCTTGGGCAGGGACATCTCCTACTAAACCATGCCACCCAAGGCTCTGTCCAACCTGGCCTTGAACACTGCCCAGTATTGATTATATCACACTCCCACCAACCCACCAAGGCAAGTGCCATGTGCTTACCATGGTGGAAGCAACCACCGGGTGGCTGGAAACATACACTGTGCCCCATGCCACTGCTCGGAACACTATCCTGGGCCTTGAGAAACAGATTTTGTGGCGACACGGCACCCCAGAGAGAACTGAGTCAGACAATGGGACTCATTTCTGGAATAACCTTATAGACACTTGGGTCAAAAAGCATGTCATTGAGTGGGTATATCACATCCCCTGCCATGCACCAGCCTCTGGGAAAATGGAACCATATAATGGGCTGTTAAAAGCTGCACTGAGAGCAATGGGTGGTGGGACTTTCAGACATTGGGATACACACTTACCAAAGGCCACCTGGTTGGTCAACACCAGAGGATCTGCCAACAGGGCTGGCCCAGCCCAGTCAGAACTTTTACATACTGTAAAAGGGGACAAAGTTCCTGTGGTGCACATAAAGAATTTGCTGGGGAAGACAGTCTGGGTTATTCCTGCTTCACAGTATCACAGTATCACAGTATGCTAGAGATTGGAAGGGACCTCAAAAGATCACCTAGTCCAATCCCCCTGCCAGAGCAGGAACACCTAGATAATGTTACACAGGAATGCGTCCAGGCGGGCTTTGAATGTCTCCAGGGAAGGAGACTCCACAACCTCCCTGGGCAGCCTCTTCCAGTGTTCCGTCACCCTCACTGAGAAGAAGTTCCTTCTCAAGTTTAAGTGGAACCTCTTGTGTTCCAGTTTGCACCCATTACCCCTTGTCCTATCATTGTTTGCCACTGAGTAGAGCCCAGCTCCATCCTCGTGACATTCCCCCTTTATATATTTATAGACACTAATAAGGTCACCCCTCAGTCTCCTCTTCTCCAAACTATAGAGACCCAGCTCCCTCAGTCTTTCCTCATAAGGGAGATGCTCCACTCCCTTAATCATCTTGGTTGCCCTGCGCTGGACTCTCTCCAGCAGCTCCCTGTCCTTCTTGAACTGAGGGGCCCAGAACCGGACACAATATTCCAGATGGGGTCTCACCAGGGCAGAGTAGAGGGGAAGGAGGACCTCTCTCGACCTACTAACCACCCCCCTTCTAATACACCCCAGGATGCCATTGGCCTTCTTAGCCACAAGGGCACAGTGTTGGCTCATGGTCATCCTGTCGTCCACTAGGACCCCCAGGTCCCTCTCCCCTACACTGCTCTCTAGCAGGTCATTCCCCAACCTATACTGGAACCTGGGGTTGTTCCTGCCCAGATGCAGGACTCTACACTTTCCCTTGTTATATTTCATCCCGTTATTCCCTGCCCAACTCTCCAGCCTGTCCAGGTCTCGCTGGATGGCAGCACAGCCTTCTGGCGTGTCAGCCACTCCTCCCAGCTTAGTGTCATCAGCAAACTTGCTGATAGTACACTCAATTCCCTCATCTAAATCATTGATGAATATATTAAATAATACCGGTCCCAGTACTGACCCTTGAGGCACTCCACTAGTTACAGGCCTCCAACTAGACTCCGCCCCATAGACTACAACTCTCTGGCTTCTCTCCTTCAGCCAGTTCGCAGTCCACCTCACTACCTGATCATCCAGTCCACACTTCCTCAATTTAGCTGTGAGGATGCTGTGGGAGACTGTGTCAAATGCTTTGCTGAAGTCAAGGTAGACCACATCCACCGCTCTGCCATCATCCATCCACCGTGTTATTTCCTCATAAAAGGCTAAGAGATTGGTCAAACATGATTTCCCCCTGGTGAAGCCATGTTGACTGCCCCGCATAACCCTCTTATCCTTGATATGCCTTAAGATGGCACCAAGGACAAGGTGTTCCATCACTTTCCCAGGGATGGAGGTGAGGCTGACCGGTCTATAGTTACCCGGGTCCTCCTTCTTGCCCTTTTTGAAGACCGGAGTGACATTTGCTTTCCTCCAGTCCTCAGGCACCTCTCCCGTTTCCCAAGACTTGGTAAAGATGATGGCGAGTGGTCTAGCAATGACTTCCGCCAGTTCCCTCAGCACCCGTGGGTGCATCCCATCTGGACCCATGGATTTATGGATGTCCAGATTGCTCAACTGATCTCTAACCCATTCCTCATAGACTAAGGCAAACCGTTCCGTCGACCTGACTTCATCTAAGGTCTCAGGGGTATAGGGCTCTTCAGGACTGCCTGCAGCAGAGTAGACAGAGACAAAGAAGGCATTCAGTAACTCTGCCATCTCTGCATCTTCTGTCACCAGGGCACCCATCCCGTTCATCAGTGGGCCTACATTGCCTCTGGTGTTAGTTTTGTCTGCCATGTACTTGAAAAAGCTCTTTTTGCTGTCCTTGACCCTTCTTGCCAGGTTTAATTCTAAGGATGCCTTAGTCCTCCTAGCTGCCTTCCTACATCCCCTAGCAGCAGCCTTATATTCCTCCCAAGTGGCCAGCCCCTCCTTCCATGACCTGTAAACTCTCCTCTTCCACTTGAGCATACCCAGCAATTCCCTATTTAGCCACGCAGGTCTCTTGGCCCTCTTCCTTGACTTCCTACGTGTCGGGATGCTCCGATCTTGAGCACAGAAAAAGCAGTCCTTGAATGTCAACCAACTATCTTGGGCCCCTTTTCCTTCAAGCAGCCTTGCCCATTGGATTTCCCCTAGCAATTGCTTGAAAAGGCCAAAGTTTGCCCTGCTAAATTCCAGGGTTGCAATTCTACTTGGTATTCTACTAGTCCTACCACACAAGATCCTGAACTTCACCATCTCGTGGTCGCTGCAACCAAGGCAGCCTTCAACCCTTACTGCTTCAACCAGGTCCTCCTTGTTAGTGAGGATGAGATCCAGCAGCGCTCCTCTCCTGGTCGGCTCATCCACCATTTGCAGGAGGAAGTTATCATCCACACACTGGAGGAACCTCCTGGACTGCGGCTGGGTTGCCGAGTGGTCCTTCCAGCAGACATCAGGGAAGTTAAAATCCCCCATGACGACCACAGCCTGTGACTGTGAGGCCTCTCTCAGCTGCCTGTAGAAGGCCTCGTCAACTTCCTCACCCTGATCCGGTGGTCTGTAACAGACACCTACAACAGTATCGCCCCTGCCAGCCTGCCCCTTAATTCTCACCCACAGACTCTCAACTCGCTCATCATCTGTCCCCAGACAGAACTCGGTGCATTGTAGTTCCTCCCGCACATAAAGAGCAACCCCACCACCCCTCCTGGCTGGCCTGTCTTTCCTGAAAAGGACATAGCCCTCCATGACTATATTCCAGTCATGTGAGCTGTCCCACCACGTCTCTGTAATTGCCACCAGATCACAGTCTCCTGACTTAACACAGGTTTCCAACTCCTCCTGTTTATTTCCCATGCTGCGCGCATTGGTGTACAGACATTTCAGGGAGCGAGCTGAGCACACCGATTTCACCCTAGGATTATAGGAGGCCTCCCAGTCTTCATTAATTCTGGAGCGCTGCCCCACTGGGGCAAGCCCAGCAACAACCCCATCCCCCTTCGAATCTAGTTTAAATCTCTCCAAATGAGCCCTGCTAATTCGTGCCCCAGCATCCTTTTGCCTCTGTGAGACAAACCTTTCTCACTTGACATTGTCCAGACTGGTGCCCTATAAAACCAGCCATTATCAAAGAATCCAAAGCCCTGCCTGTAGCACCAGTCTCGTAGCCAATTGTTCATGAACTGAATCTTCCCATTCCTTCCCACATCATCAGTGGAAGATGGAAGGAGTGCGGAGAAGATCACTTGAGCCCCAGACTCTTTCACCATCCGCCCCAAGGCCCTGTAGTCTTTCTTCATCCCCCTCAGACTGCGGGAAGCAGCTCCCTCCCCACCTGTCTGGAAGACCAGCAGCGGGTAGTAGTCTGTCGGGTGCACCAGGTTGGGGAGTGCCCTGGTGATATCCCTGATCTGGGCTCCAGGCAGACTACATACTTCCCTATGATGAGGGTCAACTCTGCATATCGGGCCCTCTGTTCCTCTCAGAAGGGAATCCCCTACTACAATGACCCTTCTTTCTTTCTTAACAGAGGCAGTCTTGAGGTGCAAAGTCGACCCCCTTTTCCTATGTGGCCTTGTGGGCTGGCCTTGCCCCACATTCTCACTTACCTCTCCTTCAAGATCCAGGGCCTCGAACCTATTACGGACGGACACCTGGGGAAGCAGGGCAGGAAGGGGGGAGGGTTTCCCCCGACATCGAACTGGAACTTGCTTCCAACCCTTGTCGTCTTTTTGGTCCCCTACCTCTGCGCAACAGCTACAGGGCAGGGGCTGTCTCGGGCCATCCCCCTCTGCCTGAGAAGGCAGGGGGTCCTTCCCCTTTTGGGGGGTATCTCCCTGGAACCGTTCCGACTGGCACGCCAGGGAGTTACTCCACCAGTCGATCTCCCTTTCACACTCCCTGATAGTCCTCAGCGTTTCAACCTCCTCCTTAAGTCTTGCCACCAGGCTAAGCAGATCTTCTACCTGCTCACACCTCACGCAGGTGGAATGCTGTCCTCCCTCCCCCGGCAGCAGCAGGCTCTGGCACTCCCTGCACCCAGAGACCTGAACAGCCACGGTTTGGGATGGGGCCTCCGTCTGAGTTGCTGCAGTCGTCTTACTGCAAGCTCTCTTTCTGGAGACAGCCATATTGGTCTGCAGTCTGGGACACCAGCAACACGACCTGCTTGTTCCTCTCTGCACCCGGTGGGCAGCGACCGGTCGCTGCCCTCTCAAAGGCTTTTTCAAGGCAAGCAGCAGGGAGTGGTCACCGTCACTGTGGGAACGCCCCCCGCCACGTGAGCCTCTCTCTCGCAAGGGCTGCTGGGGCTTCGGGGATCGGGAGATGTCGGGAATTGCGATGTCTCTGCGCTCTCCTCTCTGATTTTCCTAATCTCCGTTGACCCTCGCGGTCGCTGAAGCGTGCCGGCTGTGGCTCTAGCTAGGCTAGCTCCGATCAGCTGACTACCTTCAGGTAAAGGCAGACCCAGTCGTGGGACTGGTTTTGCTCAGGGACCCGGATATACTTGGTGGGTAACGCGGGAAGATGGGAAAGTCCGATGTGTACCTCAAGGGGATTTGATTTTAGGGGAAAACAGCCAACGAACTCAACTGTATGCTGTTGCCTGCTATGTAGCACTTTTATAGCCCACCAACTAGATGTCTTTAGGTCACCAATGACTGGTCCTGACTTCCCTCCAGCTGTCATCCCAACAAAGACTGAACTTTGACGAAACCAGACGAGTTCTGCGGCATCATCAGCAGGCAACAGTCCAACACTGCACACAGCCTCTCCTGCTCTGAAAGACTGTTACAAGAGATGGAGCCTGACATCTTGGACCGGATGGACTCAGCAGCTTTATAGGAATTTCTCCATGCACTAAGGAATGATCTATCTCTCTTTTCTGTGTGTGTGGATGTATATATATGTATACACATGAGATAAGAGTGATGGTATATTGAAAATTTGGGATCTGAGCACGACATGAATGGTGTGGAATAAGGGGTGGATACTGTTCTGGGTTCAGCAGTAGCAGTCATTTTTCTCCTTCTTAGTAGCTGGTGCAGTGCTGTGTTTTTGGCTTTTTCACTTTCTGCCTGGGAACAGCACTGATAACACAGATGTTTAGTTGCTGCTCAGTTATGTTCAGTCTGACCGAGGACTTTCTGGGTCTCATGCCCTGCCAGGGAGGAGGGGAAGCCGGGAGGAAGCAGAGACAGGACACCTGACCCAAACTAGCCAACGTACCACAGTATGTTATGCCCAGTGGGGGCAGTTACCCAGAAGGGCTTGATCACTGCTCAGGTCGGGCTGGGTATCGGTGGGTGGTGAGTGGTTGTATTCTCTTCCCGTGTTATTTTGCTTGCCATTATTATCATTGGTGGTAGCAGTAGTGACTTGTGTTATACCTTAGTTACTGGACTGTTCTTATGTCAACCCGTGGGATAGTGGTGGGGAGGAAGGGGCTGGTGGAGTGAGCGAGTGGATGCATAGTTCTGAGTTATCTGATGGGTTTAAACCATGACACCATGGGATTTACGTTCTTTCAACTCTCCTCCCCATCCTGCCTGGAGGGGAATGGGGAAAGGGAGAGAGTGAGCAAAAGGCTGCATTGTTCTGAGTTACTGGCTGGGCTTAAACCAGAAAACCTTTCCATCCAGTTCTAATAGTACCTAGTTGTTATATATTATTGTGTGTACTTAGCTATGCCTGGATGTCCTCATTAGTTACCAGGTCTCTTCTGCTGTTCTTTTCAAAGAGAGCCAAGAGTCCTTCTCCAAAGAACTGAGTTCTGTGTTTGTCTTCTTCTCTTACTACTTTGGGGTGACTTTTTTAAATTCCTTGCAGTTAAAGGGAAAAAAAAAAAAAAAAGCCAACCCAGAAAAATAGGAAAGTAAGCATTCAGAAGGACAATATTTCCAAAAAAAAAGAGTTTTGTCCAGATCTTATCTTTTGCATACAGCTTAATTAATCTTATCTGCTTTTGTATGCCAAACCATCTCATATTTTCTTGTTAGAACCAAACTTAGGCATAAATCCACTGGGTGAGAGAAAGATTATGCAGTAACAGAGAAAAGGGAAACAGCTTCTCTGAGTTGAACATATTGGTTATCTAAGATCAAATACTTAAGAAACAGCTCTGCATGCGTCTCTAGAACAGACTCCTTCATTTCTGAGCATAAAATGTTTCCAGTGTCAACAACCATTCTACAAACTGTTCAGAAGGAGAGCATGGATATTGCTTTTAATACACAGTATCACTATTTTTGTTACATTTTCTTAGAATCTTTCTGCATATTCTCCTCTAGTTTTATTTGCTGTCATGAGGGATGACGGCTACTAAGTTTCTGTGGACTGCTAAGTGGGCCTGTATGGAAGTCAAATGCTGACTGTGCCTCTTGGGTGTTTACGAATTATAACAGAGTAGCAGAGAGAAGAAAGAAATCAACAGAAAAATAGTTAAATTAAATTATAAGCAGCCCACCACATCATCCTACATGTTCCATCATTATGTCTGTTTTGCTGGTTTTTCTACATCTCACACAGGATGAAGGAGAAGAACCATAATTAGACCTTTCATTTGACCTTTTACACTAATGCTACCTTGTACTGGCAGATAAGGTTTACCGTCCATTGGCTGCTTATTGTTAAATTAAAAGCTCTTGTAATAAAGAAAAGATACCTTTTAATTTCTTATATGTCAAGTAGATTTCAAAGGTTTTTTTTTACAAAAATGTTTCTGCATGTTTTCTTCCTTTTCTCACTTAGAAGAGCAGTTGCCTTTTGTTTTATGCAGAATGGAAGACAACTCTTTCAACAATTTTGCAAGTTTTATTTTATTCAACCTGCCCCTGGAAATGTATGACAAAAAGGTCAGACATCAAAAGATCTATGCTTTCTTTGATGAGATCTTTTTGTAAAAGACCCTTCCATTCCATATATGTGGTTTGTTGTCTGTTTACTGTGCAGATGTTAATTAAAAAAAAAAAAAAACCACAAAAAAAAAACCAACCCAAAACTTCCTGCAATCAGAAGAAAGAAATTCACCCACTTCACAGATTGCATCAAATATGAAACAGGGTAGCCATAGAGAACTAGCAGCCAAAATCCTCTCTGAGAGGGCCACATGCAACAGTGAGCCCTGTAAATGTTTTTTACCCTTAGTCTCAGATGTGGATTTATTTGTTTTTCTAGGCAGACTGATCTGGCTCCCTTCAGACCCTAGAAAATGATCTGTCACTGTCTACCCAGATAACCTGAGGCAGCCACTAATGAAGTCATCTCGCCAGGCCTTGTAAATGGGCCTGGTATCTTAGATCATGTCTGGACTTGTTCCAACACTTCCATGTCCTTTTTATGTTGAGGACACCAGAATTGCACACAATACTCCAGGTGAGGTCTCACAAGAGCAGAGTAGAGGGGCAGGATCATCTCCTTCGACCTGCTGGTCATGCTCCTTTTGATGCAGACCGGGTTATGGCTGGCTTTCTGGGCTGTGAGCGCACACTGCTTACTCATGTTCATTTTCTCATTGACCAACACCCCCAAGTCCTTCTCTGCAGGGCTGCTCTCAATCTGTTCTCTTCCTAACCTGTAGCTGTGCGTGGGATTGCTACAACCCAGGTGTAGGACCTTACACTTGGCATGGTTAAACTTCATAAGGCTGGCATCAGCTCACCTTATAAGTGTGTCAAGGTCCCTCTGGATGGCATTCCTTCCCTCCAACTTATCAACTGAGACACACATCTTGGTGTCATCGGCAAACTTGCTGAGGGTGCACTCAATCCCACTGTCCATGTCAACGACAAAGATGTTGAACAAGACCGGTCCCAACACCAATCCCTGAGGGACACCACTCATTACCCATCTCCAGCTGGACATTGAGCCATTGACCACAGCTCTTTGCTTGTGGCCATCCAGCCAGTCCTTTATCCACTGAATGGTCCACCTATCAAATTGATGTCTCTCCAATTTAGACAAGGATGTTGTGAGGGACAGTGTCAAAGGCTTTGCACAAGTCCAGGTAGATGACATCAACTGCTCTGCCCCTGTCCATCAGTTCTGTAGCCACATCATAGAAGTCCACCAGATTGGTCAGGCAGAATTTCCCCTTAGTGAAGCCATGCTGCCTGTCACCAACCACCTTGCTGTTTTTCATGTGCCTTTCTTGATTCTAGGTTGTTCTCATAATGATATTGGTGTGCTATTACTAGTTTTGGAGGCTGACCTGTAATAATCACAGCATGTTAACTACTTTCAGCCCTGACACAGAGTCTAATAAAGAGAAAAATATAGGACTTGGTAGCTCCTGTGCTAAATCTAAAATAGAAAAATTATTTTGATGTCTTAGAAGTGAATAACCCCAAAGTTTGGAAGAAGTGGCTTGTATTAGACATGTCATAACTATGGAAGCAAAGAGATAACAGAAATCAGGATGCTAACTGTATTCTGGGCCACATCAAGCACGGCCACCAGGTCAATGGAGGTGATTCTCCCCGTCTATTCCACTCTTGTGAGATCCTACCTGGAGTACTGTGTTTAGATCTGGGGCCCCCAGTACAAGAAGGATGGGGACCTGCTCAAGAGAGTCCAGAGGAAGGCCACAAAGATGATCAGAGGGCTGGAACACCATTTCTATGGAGACAGGTAGGCTTCTTCAGCCTCAAGAAGGCTCCAGGGACACTTTAGAGCTACATTCTAGTACCTAAAGAAATCTGGAGAAGGACTTTTTACATTTAGTGACAGCACAAGAAGGAATGGCTTTAAACTGAAAGGGGGAAGATTTATATTAGACATTAACAAGAAGTTCTTCACTGTGAGGGTGGTGAGGCACTGGAACAGGTTGCTCAGAGAAGGTGTGGATGCCCCATCCCTGGCAGTGTTCAAAGCCAGGTTGGATGGGGCTTGAAGCAACCTGTCTAGTGGAAGATGTCCCTGCCCATGGCAGGGGCATTGGAAACATATGTTCTTTAAGATCCCTTCAAACTCAAACCACTGTTTGCCTTCGCAAGGCGTGGCGACCTGGTTCAGGAACGGCACGGCGATCAACCCCAGGCCACTCAGGCCATCAGCTCACAGACACCAGTGTGGTGGACGGCAAATGGCGTTTATTACTTCGCAACACAGCGTTATATACTCTGGGTTTACAGCGTCACTTCCGTCTGCTTACATCACAAGCTACATACTATTGGCTATTAAACGGGGGCCCTATCTTTCTGTACAGCGTGATATCTTCCGGCCGCCAGGCCCTAACTACCTACATTTCCCCCCTCCCTATGCTTAATAAAACTAGCTGGGTATAACAACAGTATATGGTTGATGCTTTCACACAACATTGAAAACGGTTTCTGCAAATGCAATATATGCTTGAAATAGGGATGCAGAGCGCATCGGGCAAGGCACGTGAAACAGGTGATAGCAGAGAATGACAAGGTATAACTGGGGATAGACCAAAAATTCTGAACAAGAACATTCCTAAAGCAACTGTTGGCGTTCTATGAGCATGATGTTAACCTTTCCCAAACGACTTTTGACGAATGACATCAGCTTATTCAATATACAGGGTTCAAAACTCAATGCTATCAGGATTGTTGTAACCGGCCCTATCAGGGTAGATATCACAGGGGTAAGCCACGGTGAATTGGTGAACCAGGATGTGAACCAATTCTGTTCCGCCTCCCGTTCCCTTTTTCGTTTTTCTAGTCTCTCCCGTAGTTTGGCCATAGTATCTCTCACTATGCCAGTGTGATCGGCGTACAGACAACATTCTTCCTTCAGAGCTGCACATACTCCCCCTTGTCGCAGGAACACTAGGTCTAACCCTCTTCGATTCTGTAGCACAACCTCAGATAACGATCTAAGCGAACTCTCTAATGCACTGATAGATTGTTCTAGTCTAGCTAGGTCTTCATCCACTGCCATGCTTAGGGCGGTAAATTCTTTGTGTTGGCGCACTAAGGATGCCACCCCTGTGCCTACTCCCGCACCCCCCATGATCAGGAGAGCGGCTATTGTCAATGCTGTAAAGGGTTCCCGTTTTGACCGGTGGTGTTCTGGAGTCGTTTGTGACTCATAGAAACATTGTTCGGAATGGTAGAAGATCTTAGGAACTATAGTTACTTGGACACAATATTCTGAGGATTCATCAAATTTGTCTAACGACAGACAGGGTGTAACTCCCATAATGGAGCAAACCCATTTGGCATTATTGGCCGGTACTAGCCACTGTGCAGGGGTTTTGGACTGTGTCACATTAGCACATAGTTGTTTTTTGTGTTTAGGGACTGTATCTATACATGTACCACTTCCCGTCACATGTGCTAATGTAATCCCTTGTTTTTCTGTGTCCCAAGCGCACTGGGCCGGATTCGTACCATTTACTCGTAAGGGTGCGTCGTCTATTCCTATAGCCTCATAGTAGGGTGGTGTTATGCTGTAGCATAGCCAACAGTGCTCCGTAAGGTTTGGGTTAGTCTTGTTCAGCAGTTGGTAGCTAGCTTGCATCATTTTCAAAAGGGGATTAATTTCAGGGGTTTCGGTAGGGGTTGGGTTATTCCGAAGGGTTTCATCAGGAATTTGGGTGACTCGAATAGTCTTCATTTCAGGAGTTATCGCTATATTGTCTATTTTAGTAATTCTTGTTGTACTATCCATTGTTCCTTTAGCCAAATCATCAGCTAATATCTGGTTAGGGCCTACTGGCAGCGGATCATTTGGGACCACTTCCTTTTTTATGAGAATTAAACCACCCTTATCTGTCCCTGGTTCCGTATACCTCACTCCCCACACTCTTCCAATTGTCCATCCTACGTCCTCAGGGCTGGTGACATTTAAGAAGAGGTATTTGCATTTTCCACGTCCTCCCCACCCTTGTGGTGGTTTGCACCCATATGGACCCCATTGCACCTTTAGGTACCTGTCTATACCACTACCCGGTATCCAACCAGGGGCTATGGTTTCACAACCCCAATAGCTGCAGTAATATTGATCAGGGTGGTTACAATATCCCTTCCTAGGATTCGAACTAGGGCACATATAGAATCCCAGGTATTCCCAGCATCGGGGTCTCGGGACAAGCTGACATAAGGTAGCATTAAAGCTTGGTGCTCCCGGTGTTATTTGGGTTGCGATAACCTGTTGGCCCTCAAATCGGAGTAAGGTCCACTTGAAAGGCTGATGGGGGTGGGGTTCTGGTACCGCTTGTGTGGTAGCGACGAGCTGTAAGGCGAAGAGCACACAAAGATGTCGCCATCCTTGTCTGCGGGGATCATGTTGCCGTTGCCCGGATTTCATCTGCTCAGGATTTTTGGGTATGGAAGGGATATCTGCGGACTTGTCATCTTCTCTCGGTATTGGAGCGTATGAGTTGCGAGGACGTCCGATGATGTGATCCTGTGGAGAGAAAGACTCAAAGTTTTGTTAGTTTTGTTTCTGAAGGTCTGGTTTAATGGACTTAAGTGGGCACCACTTAACGATTCCATCCTTTTTGACCGCGGCATACCCTCTCCCAGTAAGAACTAGTCTCCACCCTTGTTCCCACTCTCCTAGCTCATTCCTGACTATGATTAACGGACCTTCGTCCATTGCTCGAGTGGCCCAGTGTTTTTGAGTGGGGCTATTCGCCTCTTCCCCCCTGGGAAATTGGTTTAGCGCTAATAGGGCAGTGGCTAGCAAGCGTGCTTGATCTCCCGGGGGAACGGTGCTAGAGAAGCCTTCTGTTTTTGCCAGCACTTCTATTTTAGATTTCAAAGTCTGATTTGCTCATTCAACTATGGCTTGTCCTGTGCTATTATATGGGTTACCTTGTATTAGGGTAATACCCCATTTTTGTGCGAATGCCTGGGCTGACGCGGAGACAAAGTTTGGACCGTTGTCCGTTTTGATTTGCTTGGGAATACCAAGCCATGCCATAGCTGTTAACCAATGTTGGATTGTTGCTTTAGAGTTGGTTTTGAGATGCTGTGAGGCTATAATCACTCCGCTGTATGTGTCTACTGTTACTGCTAACCATGCTCGGGGTTTTAATAATGGACAAAGGGTAAAATCTGTCTGCCACAGTTCGGAGGCTTTTAGACCTCTGGGATTGATTCCGCTGGACCATAGCGGTAGTTTCTGACAGTGGGGACATGTGGCCACTATGTGTTTTGCATCAGTGATCGAGATTTCACATTTCTTTGCCAGCGCTTTAGCTCCGATGTGGAGAGACTCGTGCAGTTGACGAGCATCTTTTAGCGTCCACAGTCCTTTTGCTGCAGCATCGGCTTTGTCATTGCCAGTCTGAAAAAACCCTTTGATTGGGTCGTGGCTGTTGACATGGATGACGGATATGGTACCTTTGCGAGACAGAAGTGCTTCTTCCAGCATTAAAGCTATTGTGGACGTTGATACACCTGGCCCTGACATGGCCAAGCAAAGCTTGGCTACGAACATTGAGTCAGTCACTATGTTGAGATGTTCTTCTGGAAACAGTCCACACGCTAGGACTATGGCTTGCGCTTCTAGCTGCTGTACCGAAAGCGTGAGGTCGGTCATCTTGATGCGATGCCACTTTTTCCCGGATTGCCATACTGCTACTGCGGTAGGAGTTATGGAGGATGCGTCTGTAAATACTGTTGGTCCTTGTCGAGGGCGGTCTATGATTTTTTGAGGGAGATCGATGTCGACAACGGCCAGCATTTGAGTCCAGGGGGGTTTTGCAGCATACTGGACTTCTCCGCCAAATCCAGCGAGAGCTATGGCTAGATACTCCGAAGTCCCCACCGATTGATTCGGGAGTTGCTTGCGGAAAGGCAGGTATATTCTGGCGGGCTCAATGCCTAGACGTCTTAGGGCGAGCTTTCTGCCTCTCATGATGAGATCGCCAAGGCACTTGAGTCCTGGAGAGAACGCGCATGATGGTTTTCCTAGGACTATCCATTGTATTGGCTGGCCTTTTTCAGGGGTTCCCTGGGCAAGTGCCCCTACTCCCCCTCCTTTTGTAAAATGCACATATAGGTCAAGCGGGACACCTGGGTTCCATCTGGCGAGCGTGCTCGATGAGGCTTGTTGTTCAATGAAATCAAGAGAGTTCATCGCCTCTGGCGTCAATGTTTTTTGTTCCCAGGGGTTTTTCCCTTTGAGAAGATCGTAGAGGGGGGTCATAATTTCAGGAGGGATCAGGACAACATTACGGAGCCATTGCAGGGATCCCACTAATTGCTGCATGTCATGGAGTGTTTCGATGTTCCGACGGATCTTTATTTTGGGGGGGGTTACATAAGAGCCTGTGATCCCCATCCCCAAAAAGGTCACACACGGTCCTCTTTTGACTTTTGCATCTGCAATTTCAAATCCATTCGTTTTTAAAGTTGTCGAGACTGCTGTCACTAGGTGGTCCACCTGGTCTTCTGGCGGCGCGGTGATTAAGATGTAATCCATGTACTGAATGATAGTTGCAGTCGAATTATCACGCCGAACCGGTGCCAGCGCCCGATCCACTACGATTTGGCAGATAGTAGGGGAATTAATCATTCCTTGAGGCAGTACTTTCCACTGGAAGCGTAGGTTGGGACGTGAACTATTCGGAAAAACTATCGAAAAGGCAAATCGCTCTCTGTCTTCCTCATGCAATGGTATCGAAAAGAAACAGTCTTTAATGTCGAGGACAGCACACGGTTGGCCCTCTGGTATCATAGAATTCATGGGCAGTAATGTTTGGACGGGGCCCATTGGTTGAATCTTCTTATTTACTTCACGCAGGTCATGGAGGAGGCGAAAGCCTTCACTAGTTCATTTGGGTATTACAAAAACAGGAGTATTCCAAGGACTAGTGGACGGCTCTATATGACCTTTCTGCAATTCGCGGTCAACCAGCTCGAGTAGAGCATTCATTCGAGACTTTGACAGGGGCCACTGCTCGACCCACACCGGGTCGGACGATTTCCATGCCAATTTGATAGGTGGAAGTGGGTATGCGGCAGTGGCCCTTACAATAAATTTGTCACCCGGGCTTTCAGAAGGGCCAAAGCATCCCTTCCTAGCAGGGGTGGGACCCCTGACATAACATATGGGAAGAGAGTGATGGTTTTCTCCGGCCCTTGTTCGGTATGAAGTGTGATTGCCACTAATTGAACACTCTTTTGAGCCCGGATTAATCCCCCGACTCCACCCACCGTGGGGGCGCCTTCCAATTTCCAATTTTGGGGCCAACTTGTTTCTGGAATGACTGTTACATCTGCTCCAGTGTCAATCAGAAAAGGGACAGTAATGGTAGTGTCATCTGTGGTATTATAAAGGGAACAAATTCCCCACACTACTGGTGGGCTGTCGCATTTTACTGCCAGGGCCACCCTAGGGTCTTTTTCCCGAGAAATGGTTGTTGTTGTTCTTGGGGTGTGGATTGATTTGAATGGATCATCGGCTGGGCCACAAAATTGGTCGTTTCTCGTGGGGGCAACGGGTTCGGGAGTGCTTCGCCCCATCCGGGGTTGGCATAATTGGGCCGCCGTATGTCCCAGCTGGGAGAGGACTGTGCGCGGCCCAATTGCCCTCTCCCCTTCCCGTTTCCCTGACTTTTTGATCTACAATCTCTAGCAAAATGTCCTTTCTTTCCACAGGCCCAACAAAGTCCTCTTGGTCGACTTTGGCATGAGGGGGGTACCGCGGATGAGTCCCCAAATCGGGGACAATTCGCTCCCACATGGCCCGCCTGGCCGCATTTAAAACATGTCATGACCTCAGCCACCGCAGTGCGGACAGCAACTTGAATCGGGGCTAAATGCTCTTCCCTTGTAACATGTTTGATCATGTCTGCTAGACTTGCTCCCGCTGGCAGGGACCGTAACATCTCTTTGGTTGTAGAATTACATTGCTGTCGTAAACAATCTGCAATGACCGGGCCTTTTGCTACCGCAGGCAGGATTGAAGAATTAACCGCTGCCTGAAGGCGATCTACAAATTGAGTAAAACTCTCGCCTTCATTTTGTTTAATCGTAGACCAAGGTGTTGGCGCGGCAATGACCCTAGAGGCAGCGTGAATAGCTTCTCTGGCCGCATGAGTGGTTATCATAACTTCATGGGGCCGCAGGCCTTGGGCCTGTGCTTGGGGGGTGATCATTGTTGGATCTGAGCCCATCAATCGCTGGATGTTGGAGCCATGCAGTGGGTGATCTGGCCCGGTCACTTTAGCTAATTGTTTCACACAGTTATTTTCCCATTCTTCCTTAAAAACAATCATCCCTGCCCCATCAAAGATCATTCTACAAGTTTGCTTTATATCAAATGGGAGCATATCACCTCCCCCAAAGACACTGTCTAAGAGGGTGGACACCATGGTAGAGTTAAGTCCTTTATCCGCAATCGCCTTAACAATCGCATGTATATCTTTAGGGTTTACTGGTGAATAAATTCTCTGTCCCCCATTCGTTACTTGGACTGGGTATGCTAGCGTGGTTGAGGAAACACAACCAGCACACTCAGCTTTTATTTCTTCCCAGTTGGTGAATGGGGTGTTTACTTCTTGTGTTTTCGGTTCATTTTGGGTAGAAGTGTTTTGGCTTTTTATTGTATCGACTCTCCTTGCCTCCTCCTCCGAGCTTGAATCAGTTGCGGACCACTCATCCCAGCTGGTATCGGACCCAGAGTCAGAGCTCGACTGGCTAGTTACTTCCGGCTTGCGGTGTCTTTTTGTCGGGCTTCGGCCCCACCCGCTTCTCCTGTGGGCGGGTTTGTTCCGGGTTTGTCCCTCCTATCTTGTTCGCCCCGCCCACCCCGCCCACTACTCGGCGGGGTGTGTGCCCAGCAAGGGCATTTTCCCAGACGGCCGCTTTGATTGGCCCTCCACGTTCCACTCGCTTTTTCCTTCTCTTTTCGGGCGTCCCCTCCTTTGTCCTTCTTCTCATTCCCCTCCCCCTTGCACACCGCCAGCACCTCCTCACTATTCCCGCCATAGACACCTTCGGCCCGCCCTTCCCCCCTGCTCGGCGCCATCTTGAGCGCATAGGGCGGTGGTCTAACGCAAGGTTCTCTAGACTCTACCTTTTCCTCAACTCCTCCGGCCTCCTCGACTAACCCTCCCCAGAAAGATTTAGCTCGTTCTTGTGCCTCCACAAGCGAGTTGGAGTTCGGGGACTGGGGAGGCATGCCGCCCTCTTGCAGATCTTTAGGCTCAGCAGAATCGCCGAGGTCTGGGAAGTGCAAAGTTTGTGTGGCCGCCCCGACTCCCAATTTGGGGGTGGCCAATAGACAGCTCTCTGCCGCCTTCCAGGTCTCCTGCGCTTGTATTGCCTTCTGCAGGGCCCGTTCGACTTTTCCCCATGACTTAAGGTTTTTCCCACAACCCGAGGACTTCGTCTCCTCAGCTAGCGCTTTAGTACATTTATCCCACACTTCAGGGTGGAGTATATCCACCGGCTGGTCGATGACCCCGATTTGCAAGAGTCTCGCAACAGCGAGAGAAAAATCTTTAGACTGGCAATCAATACCCCATTGTTTATGTAATTGTGATACAACCTTCACAAGGGCTTCCATCCTCCTTGTTGGTCCGGGAGCGTCCTCCCCGCCGGGCTGGTCCTGCCGCTCCGGCCGCCGTTCACCCATCCAGGCGAGTTTCCCGGGTTTCGGCACCACTTGTTGCCTTCGCAAGGCATGGTGACCTGGTTCAGGAATGGCACGGCGACCAACCCCAGGCCGCTCGGGCCATCAGCTCACAGACACCAGTGTGGTGGACGGCAAATGGCGTTTATTACTTCGCAACACAGCGTTATATACTCTGGGTTTACAGCGTCACTTCCGTCTGCTTACATCACAAGCTACATACCATTGGCTATTAAACAGGGGGGGCTCTATCTTTCCGTACAACGCGATATCTTCCGGCCGCCAGGCCCTAACTACCTACAGTGGATGATGCTAACAACCTGTCACTTCAGATGGGGATGTTCAATACTGCATCAACTGACCTGGTGATCTGAGCATAGAAACAGAACGGTATAGTTAATTTTTTGTTATTACCCATACTTTACAGATTTCATAGGTGAATCTGAGTTTCCTGCCAGTGCGAACTGCCTTAAAGGTCCCCAACGGACTGGGCTTCTACTAGAGCTCTCTGGTGGGTTTTCCAGCAAATGAACAGAAGTGCAAGTCCTGAGCTGAATCACATGCTAGAGATGTAGCTTGTGTGTTTCAAAGGCTCTCATCATCTCCTGGAAAGAAACTGGTGTGAATCTGCTCTGGAACAAGACATGTGCTTAGTTTTCTACCAAATGTGTTTCTCGCCAAAACTGGTAGATTTCAAGAGAAATCAAGATCTGATGTAGACTCTCCCCATGGCTTTGACAGTGCTACTAATTGACCTTCATTTTCACTGATTACATAATACAAGTTTTTCAGGATTAGTTCCTGCATAAGAGTTTATTTGGCAGATTGGGTGGAATGTTTCTAATGCTATTTAAAGGAAATTTACACTCACAGACTGAACTGCAAAATTTGACTTATGATTAAATTCCACACAAATTTAAGTTTAAGCACGGGTTGTTTTCGGCTTCGATTGTGGGTGGAAGTGTGTAAGGTTACTAAATCAAAAATTTAGAGCTTCTGAGAGTCAGTGGTGTCCAAAATGTAACACTTCCATAACAAATTATTAAGTGTTAATGTACCTTGCATAAAATATGAAATAATAATTATATTTCCTGGCAAGAAATCACAGGCTAGACACTTAGTCACAAACTCTCGTTAATTTCCCTGGAAATCATATGCCCATTTATCCTTAATAACTTTAAAAACCTCTATCAGTAATTACATTCAGAAAACACAGGATCCAGTCATTTAGACCATCACATCGATTATAGTCAATTAGGGTAGGAGTAGAGGAAAAAAAAGAGATTAAGGAAATCACCCTATAGAGAGCAAAAAGCAAGTGATACCACCTGAGAAAGTTAGTTTCTATATTACAGTGAGAAGAACAACAACAAAATAATTTAATGGAAATATCAATTGTTGTCATATGTTTGACAAACAACTTTACAAGAATACTCAGAATTTCACAGGGCTGCTCATTAGACCTGAAAGTTAAAAGTCTGATAACTTATGTTGACTAACTGTAATCCACTAAACCAAGAATCTAGTTTTGCTTGTGTGATCTAGCCTATTTTTATGTTTTTATGGAAAGGCATCATGACAAAAAAAAGTCATGATAAAATTATCATTTACTGCCATAGATTAGAAACAATAATCAATGTCACTTTAGCGACATAAAAACTATCATGCATTAAAAAGAATTAACTCCATTTTACACCTCGTAAGGGTAACTAGAAATCTGCAAAATATCTTCCTGGTGCGCAGATACATCAATGGGGTAATTCACTACCAAATTTCTGATCTAAAGTGCAGCATACTCAGTACAAAGACTAACCACTAATGTGTGAATTAGTGGAAACTTATTCTGCAGTCCTTTATCTTCCTCTTCCAAAGCTCAGGGTCTGTGGGGTAAAAATGGGAAGGTTTTCACCTTTATGAGGCATAGAACCACTTTGAGCTAGATTTTTATCCCTGCAGTTTCATTTGACAGTACATTTGCCCTTTCTGAAGACTTTTAGAGAAACATAACAAATAAAAAATTACACAGTGAAGAGAAGAATATACAGCATTTCTTTTTCATTCATACTTTATTTTCTCTTCCCTTGGATATGTATTCAGATTTCTGGTTGCAATAATCATAAATTATATAGAAGACTATGCATTAGGAAGTGGGAACTAGACTTTGACAGAATTTAAAACCAACTTCTAATAGCCTTATTTTCAGGTAAAGCATTCTAACAGAAGGCTTTGCGGTGACAACATATGCCATATAAAGATGACTGGCAGACACTAAAAGATTGCTACTACTTAGAGATGTTGATGATTAGTGTCAGCAGACAAGCAAGTTACTATGACCTTATGAAGAGAGCTGAGAAGCAAAGCTAGACTTGGAGCCACATATACTTGAAGCAAAGCACTGTCTTTTCTGGCTAACATGATTGGCAGCTTTAGTATTACATATTCATCACAGATCATTTCAGAGGCATCTTATACATATTATATCAGTCTGACTCAGACAATGCCTTATGTTCATCTTTTCACATGATAGTGTAACCCTAAGTTTACGCTAATCATACAGTCTCTTCACAGGAAAACCCTGGAGTGTGAGCCAGGAGAACAACACTCAGCACTTGGTCTACAGTTTACCTGGATAAAGTGCATGATGGGAGCATGAAACAAGGTCTCATATTGGGAACAATTAACACAGGCTAGTAGAAACTGCATTAAACAATTTTTCTATTTGCAGTATCCTGGGCCCCAGTGCCACACACATGCACACTTCAGGTTTTTACCATTTAACCCAGATAAGGTGGGAGAGATGGGCAGAGGGCTGTTCCTATTCAGTCAGAAGAAAAAGCTTACTGAATTGTTTGGTATTAACGTTCATCTCTGAATTCACCTTTTCCAAATATGCATTTCTGTAAATCACCCATGACAATAAACCTAGCTACTCTAATCGCCTATATCAGTGTACAAACTTTTTTCACTTATATGCATCATATTTTCATGAATTCTCTAATACCAGAATTATCTAATTTTGGTACCAGGTTTAAAAAAAAGGAGAGAGAATTATATCTAAGTTATAAAAACAGAGTTTTATATATCTGTCAGAGAGTCACTGATCTGTTCTTCGCAGCTCCTCTTTATCAGGTTTCTGCTTCTTTTCCTCACTGCATTCCTGCTGATATATTCCTTACAATATAGAACTTTGCCTAGAAAAGAAAAAAATGTTCATGTTTCTGTACTAAATAATCATCATAATCCTCACTTGCTGTGATTGTGATTATAATCACCCTAACAAAATCACTTCTCTTCTGCAACTTCCATGAAGTACTCAGCAGACTTAGAACTAGCGTATCCTCTACGAAAAATAATTTCCCCAGAGCAGAAATGGTTCCTCTCAATATTATGGTCATGATGCCAACAGTGAAGAGGCTTAGGCATCAAGAAAGCAGAACCAAAGCAGAAAAAAAAAAAAGAACAATGGTCAGTAACAAAAATTAAGATTAAATCTACCAGAAGCTTAAATAAATCCATTACCTAAACTTCAGCTTAACATCCAGGACTGACTATTCTGCAGTTAGAAAATAAAAGCGGGGGGATAGGTAACCTGCTGAAGGTGAACAAGGAGAAGGGGGACAGAGGGAAGGCAGAAGGAGAGGAATCAAAAAAATCAGGGAAAACTTAGCCACAAAAAAAAAAAAAGAAAGAAAACCCCCCAAAACCCTCACCAATACCAAAAAAAAAAAAAAAAAATCACCCAAAAAAAAAAAAACCAAACCAAAACAAAACACCCAAAAAAAAACCAAACCAAAGAAAAAGTAAAAAGGGAGGGGAGGGAGAAGAAAAAAAGAGAGAGAATGAAAGAGAGCTTTCATATTCCTTCATAGAGTACTGCATGTATTCCAAAATAATCACCTTCACCTGAATACACTGCCTTTTCCTCCGTTGTGCCACCATGTGGAAAGAGGGAAACAAAGATTCAATTAAATTATCAGCTCTCAAGGCCTGAGTTCAGTGTGCAAATGGGTACATTGCTGGAGAAACAACAAAGTGCTATACACAAGCAGAGGAAAAAAATGACAAAAAAAAAAAGAAAGGAAATACCGAGGCAACAAAAGGGACACCTAAATCAAAGTGAGAGTGAACTCTACAGGAACAAGTAAACTTGTCATTCTCTTCCTATTTTCAATAAACAAAATTCAGAATTCAAACAAAATTTAAAAAAGCAAGCAAAAAACTTCTAACCTGTCCAGAAGCAACAAACCATTCCAGGCAGAATTTGCAAGAGCCAAAATCAGCCAAAATTCAAGAAAATATTTCACATTTTTAATAGCTAATCCTAAAGCTACTCAAATCACACCCACAAGTGATGAAAGGCAACTGAGGCAATCCTAATTATACTCCTTTACCTTTAAACCCAAATCTGTGAAATCCTGTTAACGTTTTCCACTGCAGACTTATGTCTGTGTTTTCCCATGCACTAGAAAAGTCCTTGTTTGGGATATGTTTATAAATAATGTGCATGCTTTCTCCTCCTCTGCCACTTTGGAATTTCATTCTAAAGGTGAATGTAATTGTACCAGTAATTGTTTAAGAGACAGAAATAATTTTTTAAGATGCTCAAGAAACTGTTTTTACTCAAGTTTCTCTTCATTCATAAAGGATCTTAAATTGCTATTCTTTACTTATTTTCCTTACTAAAACAGTATATTTAAAGAATGTCACATTTATCTACAGTCTGATTGCAATTTGCCCACAATTTTTAATATATAACTGTGTTTTTATAAAGACCATTTTATGAAGGTAATGTCTCTGGACACAACTCCCATGCCATGAGGCACAGGGGTACTCATCCTGCTCCACAAGACCATTACATTGTTGAAAGAAAACTAGTGACTAAATCATCACATGACTGTAATCATACACTGGGAATGACCATACATGTTTAATAATACTTGTAGTAGCTGAATCATAGAATTGCAGCATGGTTGAGGTTGAAAGGGGCCACTGGAGGTCGTCTAGTCCAACCTCTCCACTCAAGCAGGGTCACCTAGAGCATACTATGCAGAATTGTGTCCAGACAGCTCTTGAATATCTCCAGGGAAGGAGACTCCATAACCCCTCTGGGCAACTTGTTCCAGTGCTTGGTCACCTTCACAGTAAAGAATTTCTTCCTCATGTCCAGGTGGAATTGCCTGTATTTTAGTTTATGCCTGTTGCCTTTTGTCCAACAGCCTGACACCACCAAAAAGAGCCTGGCCCTATCTTCTTGATACCCTCCCTTCAGATACATATATTGATCAGATCCCCCCTGAGACTTCTCTTCTCTAGGAAAAAAGGCTCAGCTTTCTCAGTCTTTCCTCTTAAGAGAGATGCTCCAGACCCTTACTCATTGTAGTAGCCCTTTGCTGGACTTATTTCCATATGTCCATGTCTCTTTTGCTCTGGGAACCCCAGAACCGGACACAGTACTCCAGGTGAGGCCTCACCAGGGTGGAGTAGAGGGAGAGCATCACTTCCCTCAACTTGCTGGCCAGGCTATTCCTAATGCACCCCTGCATACCATTGGCCTTCTTGGCCACAAGAGCATACTTCTGGCTGATGGACAACCTGTTGTCCACTAGAACCCCCAAGTGCCTCTCTACAAAGCTACTTTCCAGGAGGTCAGTCTCCAACCTGTATTGGTGCATGGGGTTATTCCACCTTAAGAGCAAGACCCTGCACTTGCCTTTGTTGAATTTCGAAAAGTTCCTCTATGCTCATCTTTCCAGCCTGTCTAGATCCTTCTGAATGACAGCACAGCACCCTGTATCTGCCACTCATCCCAAATTTTTATCATCATCAAACTTGTTGCATGTACACTCATCCAAGTGTTCCTTCATCCAAGTCAGAGTGAATAAGCTAAACAATACCAGATCCAGTATTGACCCTTGGGGGATACAGTATGTCTAAATGGTCAGTGATTATTACACTTTTGTTGCCTGTCATTCCCCCATGTTATCAACACCACTCATCCGGGACTGTGCCTGCTGTTTGTCAGGATTGTGACTGTAACACCTGCAGGCTGGAAGAAATCTAGTAACCTTGCCTTCAGTCAAATACAAACACACATTATGTAAATGCTGTTATCAGTCTGATTGGTAGAACTAATACTGCGTCAGATACAACTGCAGATCACTTTGAAAAGCCCTTTTTACTTTTCCACTTCTGATCTTGTAAAAGAGCACAACAAAATGCACATTGAGTTGGTTTTTTTGTTCATTTTCAAAATCAATATTACAGAGCCTTCGGCATTAATTATATGACCTTTCAAAAATACCAAATACAGACAGTTCAAGAAATGTCACAGAATGGTCCTGCAGATGTTCAGCATCTCTAACAGGACCTATGTATCTTAGGTCAATTATAGAATCAACTTGGTCTAAAAAAAACCACAAACACCTTAAGACCACAAACATCACTCTACCAAGTAAATCAATCTTGGAGATGAGGAAAGAGTCCATGATTTTGCCTATGCTTACATCTCTGTTAAAATCAAAAGCAGAATCAAGACCCTTCATGTGGAAAGACCTGAGACAAAATGTCTTCTTTCCCTCCACATTTTGGAGTTTCTTAAACATTTAAGTAAGATTGTTTATATGGAGGAGAAACTGAATAAACTGAAGCCTATGCTGCACTACTCCTAAGATACTTCCTCCTAAAATATGAGTGAAGGATAAAAATTATTTCTGACAGGAATAATTTAATAGGCCGCAGAAAGAGGAATAAATAACTGTCAGAAGCAGGAAAGTCTCTCTCTGATTATAATACTGTTCATTTAAACAGCAAAGATGTACTACCGCTGTTCAAGTAAACAATAGGAGGATGGGGAAGAGAAAGGAACTGTAAACATCTGTCAGTATAACTCAGGTACAAAAATAACAAACAAGGAACAAGGAAAGTATGAGGAGATTAAAATCTCTTGTGTACCTCTGGCAGACAACTAATTTCCATGACTTTGAACTGAATTATTATTATAATTGTTTTCATTATTTAAAATGTATGTTTGATATGAAAACAACATTTTTCACTCATAAAGGAAATAAATATTAGAGGCAGCAGCATGGTAATAGTTATTGTTAACTTTCTCCATTTCTCTTAGGAGTCTGTATTTACTGTAGCAGTGTCTTGCTAGTTTTGGAGGTAGATTTTATTGTTCTTCTCAAACTGTTTACATCTAAATCCATAGAAATAATAAAGGAAATGTGATATAAGAATTTATTTTTTTTTTTTATATATTTACAGAAACTTGATGTAGTTTTTAATCTCACACTAAGGTCTTTTTCCTTCTCTATAGCTCAGGCACCTGTAATGTTTGGACCAGCTGTGGATATGGTCATACAAACTATTCATCCCCTCAAAGGAAGCCACAGGTGCCCCAACGTTCTGATGTTAACTTCTGGGACTCAAGGTACTGTTGTACTTTTCCCATATTTGTACAGTGGCTGTAAAACAGCAGTCTTGGCATAACCCCACAAATATCTCTCATAGCTATTTCCTAGCAACATGAAGAACCATGACATTGCTCTTCAAGCTTCATTGCATAAGACTTCTGATACCAGTATTAATCTTGCACTTAGGCAGAGTCCTGCTTCACACAAAAATAAAAACTTCTGTTTCTGAACTACTTTGTGACAAAGTAAGGTGCTTTAGTTCAGCAAGATTCCAGGCTGCAGTTTCAAAGGATAAAGCAACATACACACTTACTAGCAACAGCAGTTTGAAAAGAACATCACTGCCACAAATCTAAATCAAAGCATCATAAAAGGATTAGGATTGGATAGGACCTTAAGATTATCTAGATCCAACATCTTAAATCAGAGCAGAAGCCTTAAGATGGATGTTTATATAAATATTTAGGTTCATAAACATACAGCCAAATTTGGAAAAGCACCAAGCTATTCCTTGGATGGATATAGCTCATTGGAAGTTGTTAGGGGTATGGAACAATGATAAAAACTGAGACATTTATTTAGGTATGAAATTTTAAAATTCATGGCTTGGGACTGTAAAGAACAAATTTGTAAACCAGGCCATTTTCATGGAAAAAGGAAAGGTTGACGAGAATACTCTTTTTATACCTTTCATGGAGCTTATGCTGAATGAATTGCTTATTTTCTGGTACATTATGCTGGTACATATCTGGTACATTATTTTGGTAAAAATCGTTCTTTTCTTTGAAAAGAAAAAAGAGAAGTTCTCCTTGCTAAATTATTATGTTGAGTGAACTTCAGCAATTGGTTACAACTACACTCTATATTCTCACACCATATTTCATATTCCAATTGATTTCAGAAATTTTCATAGTAATCAGAATGAATGGTCTTAAAAAATGGTGATGCAAGCTGCTTTGTGTGATAGCATTCCTTATAACTAGACATAACAACATCAAAACTGAGTAGAAGAAAAAACTCCCCTGTTTCTTGAGAAGGAGACATCTCACCTCTACTCTGACAGTCAAGGTTTATTAGAATAAGGTGTTAGGGCACTCACCTCTCATTGCCCACTCAGTCTCTATGGAGAGGGTACTGCTCGGCTTAGATGCTACTATTTCCCTGTGATGATGAAGACAGTAGTTACAGGTATTGCTGCATCCTGTCCACAACACTGATTGAAAGAATAGACACCACCTGACAGATGGATGCATGATGAAATACATGCCACTGGAAGATCTCTCCTGCTGTTGAGTATGTATGGTTTTATACAGGCAGAATTCCATTCACCATACTGAAATTTCCACCCTGCACAAGCTAGGACTGAATGTGGATCTTTTTAAATATGGACCCTGCCATTCACACTATTGTGGCAACTCAAGCCACAGTGGACCATGGATCATCCTTGCAACTGGTAGTGCAAGATATGAAGGCATTTTCTGGCTCTCTTATTTTTGTTTGCTTGTGATGGGAATGTGTGAATGAATGCAGAACTCCCCAAATGGTAGTCTGACTGATGTGACATCTATTTGTCACAAGATGAATTTTCTTTGGTCAGTAAGACTTCAGTTTGCAATACAGTTGTGTGGGCAAGGGCAGAAATTGTACCTGTCATTCATTCATTTTATATGCTTGTTTCCCAGCTGCTTTGTAGTGAGTACTTTGCAATTGCTTCCTCCTACTGATCCCAGTAGCCTTGCAGAACCTGCATGTTTGGCATTCCTGTGCTAGGCTCTTAGGTGTGCAGTCACCCACTCGCACAACTGCACTGGCCTCGTATGACTGATCTCCCAGGCCAAGAGAAAAACGACCAGTCTGGACACAGATCTTTACAATACCACAAGCTGAGGAGGGAAGGTGTGTTGGTAAAATTAATTTCTATTTTTCTATACCAGACAGTGTGATTACAGAGTTAAGATAACAACCCACAGCATGGTTGGAGCCATCAACAAAAGCTATAGAAGGTTTGGATATGTATTCATTTGCAAAGTTTTAAAAGCATATATATACATACATGTACAAATCTAGGATGGTAAGATACAAAGCTTTAAAGTTAGATTGGTTTAAGAAAAAATAAGATAAAATTTTTTGTTTTGTTTTTTTTTTTCTTTCTCTAAACTTTGTTTTCCTCAGTTGTATATGTTTCCTCCTGGTTTATTGTACTCTTTCTGATCCCTGGAGATATACCTGTGTGTCTAGTCAAGCCTTCCCTGATCATGCAACTGAAGTTATTAATTCCTGCAGCTTTGTTTGTAGAATTCCTTTTCCAGTTTCATGTGCCCACTGTGCCCCTTTTACCTCAGTGCCCACCTTACACATCTCTTTGTTTTTTCCCTCCATCTTTTCTGTTAATCTCCAAGTCTCATGGTTTTCACTTTGATTTCCTTACTACCTTTGGCTTTGTCTCTGATCCCTCACTGTGCAATTCCTGTACTGTGTTGGCATTACTCCTTTGCAGCAGGTTAATGCTTCTGAGGATGCATTTTCCTGTACTGTCCCCTGAGCTGCTTCTCAGTACTGTGAGCACACATCTTCACCCCTGTTACCCCTCAGCAACTGCTGCTGCAGGAGGATATAAAGTCAGCAACACATCAGTGCGATATACAGAATTAACTTGAAGCACAAAGATAAAATCATTACGGAGACATAAATTTTACTGGGGTAACCATGCCTTTCTCCTGTGTGAAAGCTCTAATCATTCAATTGAATTTTTCATTCATTTTATATAAAAACTTTTATTTTTTTTTTCATGGTATATGACATTTAAGAGTAAACGAAGCAAAATGGGGTTTGTTGGGCAGTTTCTGGTTTAGGTTTTGTTTGTTTTTTTTTTCTGCTATCATGGTTACCTTTTGACCTTTTTGAAAGATTTGCCATGGTCTTCCACTGCTAAAATAGCAGCTTTGTCTTATTCACAGCCTCCCCTAAACCCTTCTTTCACACTAATGCAACAGAACTACTTCAGCAACTTCTTTAACTTGCAACTCTGAGTAAGGTGGATCATACAAACAAAATTCAGCTGAAAAAAAGACATGAACACATGGGGGAGGGTTTGCTTCACCAGAAGAATAGAACATGCACCAGCAATAGTTACTTATTTTTATGTGAATTTACAAAAAATCTCACGGAAATTTGCATGACCTCTAGCTGAAATGAGATGTTGTTTCACACATACAAGGCCTTCAAAAAGGGAACAATTTTAGAAGCAGCTATTTGCATGGAACTAATGCAACCTCTGTATCAGGTCAAAGAAACTGTGAATCATATGTCAACTAGCCAGCTCTCATTCCCTGCACATATCAGTTTCTTCTAGAAAACAAGACAGAAACATTAAAAAAATTGAATACCTTTACACTTCTGTGTAAGTGGCAGTCTTCTAGGTATTACAGTGATGTGGGCAATGGAGTGACGCACCTGCAAATACAAGGGAACTCCTTTCAGATTATAACAGTGTTTTCTTTTTTATACTTTCTAGTGCCATAATTGTAAAAAAAAAAAAAAAAATTATATATAAATACACTCCTTTACTGGTGACAGCAAACCACGTATGTCATTTTGCATACAAGGAATGTGTTTTATTAGAGGATTCAAAAAAGAAAACTAGTCTAGTCCAAAAAGCTCATAAATTATAGTTAAAAAATATTCCCTAAATAATAAAACCAATCACATAAAAGCAAGAATAAGAAGAATAAAAATAAGAAGTGATTAAAAATTGTCGTTTGAAAAAAGTGTCTGGGTTGTGAATAAATTAGGTGTTATTTTGGTATGGTTAGTCATTAATACTGTACCTCTGCTTTGGTTTCTCAAAGGAAGGAAAAATAAGGTTTTCTCTGTAATCAAGCTGTTGTCTTTCTCTCTTGGTTGCTTAGGGAATGACTGGTTTATGCCTCAAAGAATGATCAAGTGCAACGTGGGAAAAGAGGACCTAAGCACCTTTTGAACAATGTTTTTGTTAACAGAGCATGTTTACAGAAAGAAATGCATTCAGAGTGGATTCCTTCTGCTTGCAGGTGACATTTTGAATTGTTTAAGCTCATCATGATGGCATGACATGCAAGGAAGGGGAAAGAAACAGAGTTGGCTCTTAATGTTTTTTGCAGCTAGCTCAGTTTTCATCTTGAAATGATTTTGTGCTCAAGCCATTCAACAAGCATGATGAAGACAGTAATTATACTTTGGCTTTAGATTCTTTTTAACTTTATTGTAGAATAATTTAATTAAAATACATTTTTATTGTCATTTTACTGTCTCTGCCGGCTTTTGTTACTGCTTTAGTTTCCTGAAATGGAGATATATGACATCCTGGGGGCATCAATGGTAGCTTTCAATCGTGAATTTGTTTTCTTTGAAGTCATTTTCATTTCATGGAAATAACTAATTGTGAGGAAATAGAAGTGGTTATCTGATGTAGATCTGGGGTTAAGAATCCTTTCTGCTAAGGCACTCTATTTTTTTGCTGAAGCAGCTGTCGGGAGTAAAACAGAAAAATCCTGAATGTGTTTTATTGAGTGATTTCTTTAGGAAGGAAGTTTGGTCCCTCGGAAGGCTTGGAGATTGGGCCTTGGGAGATCTCAATCAATCCCCAGCTCGTCATATGTACGATTTGCCAAGGCAGCCGTGCCATATGCAAATCAGCTCTATGAATTTCTCCTAACATATTTTGTCCTATCTGTTTAAACTCTAAGTCCTTCCAAGCATTGCCCAGATCTACCAACCTTTTGCTCTGCTGTAATTTACTGGGCTATCACTTTGGACAGGAATTTAACAGTTTCTAGACATCTGGCAGCCACAGCAAATGCCTGTGATGTGTGTGCATGCACTAAATGCACAGTAGATCAACATGGAATACACTAGATCTTCATGTCTGAGACCTAACAATGCTGGTGGGTTTGCCTCATGCTATTTTCAATTATAGAACCCACATTTCTCTAGGGTCTAGCTTCTCTTAGATGCTCTGTATATTTTAATATTAAAATAATTATATTTTTTCCCCATTAAACCTGTCATGTGTCTGCTGCTCTGCCAATTGCTCTGAGAATGGTGCTTGCTTTCATTTTCTGATTAATTAAGATGCCCATAAACACTAAGGATGCAGAAGGAAAACTGATATTTACATAGGCTGAAGCTTGTTAATCATGGTAGCCAAAAAACTAGTTGTTTTTTTTTTTTGCAAAACTGATGAGAAAGCTAAAACCCTGTGGTTTCACTGTTGTAGGAGCAGCTTCCTGCTCAATGTTCATTTTGTGCTGGGTCACCAGATTCTTTGCAGTAGACACAGTTTCACACATGGCTCACTGTCAGTGTTGCAGCTCTGACTGAAGGAGGATGAGAGGAAATAAAAGCATGCCTAACTCACATCAAACAAAACTGGATTTATTAATGAGAGCTGAAAGGAGTATATTCCTAGATAGGCTTATCCTTCATTGGAAAATGAGAACTTTACTTATTTATAAATATCCAGTTGGAAGCTTTTTAGTTAGACTTGCTTAGACAGCAACACAAGTTGTGCAGAAGCAGTGTAACGTCTTAGGTAGTTAAGATGGATTGTTTGCCACTAAAGATGCTTGACTGTAGGCTAAGGCAAATTTAAATCGAAACTCAGTAAATAAGCCAGTGTAGATTGAAGTAAAATATGAAATACTGATACTCAATTGATTCCTTTTAAAGTTAAAGCTATAATCAGATGGAACTAGATGGAAAAAACAGGACTGGGAAGGTATTGCATCCTTGGCACTTGCTGGTATCAGGAAGCTACAGCAAGCAACGTACAAGAAGTCAAACATTTCTTTCCTTTTAAGAAATTCATGGCTGTGCCTTTCACAAAATCAAATGCAATCTGAAAATTCCTGAATGTTATTAACATGGACACATAACCTCAGTATGTCATGACCCCACACCACACACACACAGACACAAATCTATACTGTCCAAATAATCTTCCTACACTCTAGAATAAAAATAATTTGCTTTACTATTTTTATTAGATTCTTCCCTGAGGATAAGCTGAGCCATAATCATAAAGGAGAGGGAAACATATAGAGATTCAACACCAAAAAGTGAGAAGGAAGCAGAATAAGAACATGTTATTGTTTTAAAGCAGCTACATTGGAGAGATTATTATTTTATTAATGGTGCTCTAACTTTCATGATTCTGGTGTTATTTGAAAAAACTCTGCCTTCTATTGTACCCTGTAGTGATACAAAGCTCTGCAGGAGACAGGATGCTTTGAACAATTCCCATTTTAGATGACATCTAGATATAGCATTTTTAAAGCTGAATCTACCTGTCAAATGCAAATCTTTGTGACTGAACTAGCATATCAAACCAGTGCAGCTGTATACAATTAGAGAAAAATGTGGCTACTGTTCCAAAGAGCCTGTCTTTTGCTCTCATATACAGTGTTGCTTGTTTGGCAATATATCACTTATCTCCAATGTGTAGAACTATTTGTGAATTAGGGGCTGTTAGTACAAAAGGATTTCATAAGCATTAAAAAACTATCCTATACCTATGGTAGCTTTTCAGAACAGAAACTGCTACTTGGACCTAGATTGGACTCTTTTGAGAGGGCCAATCAGTAGCAATACTCTTTGCTGTTTTTCTTCTTGTGGTTTGTTAGGTTGTTTTTTACTCATATTTTATTCACATTCAGAGCTTCCATGGATGCCCCAGCACACACATGCATGCACACACAAAGGAAACTGTTTTAGTCTGTGACTAAATGATGTCTTTCCATTTCCTTGTCTCAGAAGGTGTCAGGGCTTCACTAAGGATTCCCATTCAAATCGAGCAGAAGACTACAGTGCAGACTGAATACAAATTATGCTGGAGAAGTGGAACAAGGTTAGCGAGGTGTGCAGTTGGCAATATTGATGTTGATACCCTTCGCTGCCAAGTGAAATGCCAATAATGCTTGTATAGCATTTTGTGAGGACAATGGGAATATTGATTCCTGAGAAATAATAAAGAATGAAGCTGCTCACTCAGGTATAAAAATATTGGCAACTGTTACAAAGAATTGACTTGTAGAGGCCTGAGTGTTGGCCTATCTTAATACAAATAATTCAGGCTTCAGAAAGATTTCAAGAGCAGCCAGGCATGGTCCTCAGGCACATTCTCTGCTATTAATTTATCTGTAGCTTTCACAAGCATCTCTGTCTATCAGCCAATTGGTCTTTGAGGTGAAGGGACAAAAACAGATTTCTGAAGGCTTGTTGGGAGACAAAGTTTAGCCATAAAATTTTAAAGTATAAAAATAATAATAAAAAAATTACATTCCTTACTTGTGATTTTTATGAGAAAAAGCAGGACATAAGGTTTCCATGCACTTCATAAATATATTTAATGTGCATTTCATTGGGAGCTGAGATTTCTAAGGCTGGTATTTTTATTGTATTGCTTAAAATAATTTTACTCACTGAAAGAAGTGTGAAGTCCCCAGGACATGAAGCTATTACAGGTCATAGTGCTTCTCATGCATTCTCTAACAATTTACACTCTGCTGTCAGTGCTTAAGCATAAGTACTAAAAGTTTCCTAAAAACTTTAAAAGAATTAGCTGCCTTTTGTGGTGTTGAAAGGCAAACACCTCAAAATGACTGCCTGCTCTTAAAATTGTGAGGCACATCTGGTCTGTTAACTAATGGGAATCCACCCCATCCATCACTGACCATCAGCAGTATGATGGAAACAGAATAATTGCAAGCTCACATCAACACTTGTAACAAAGCAGTGCTGACATATACACATGGCGTATAATTAGCTGTATTTTGGTGGTGACTATCTCACTTATACTCAGTGTAATAATTATATTTGAAAAAAGTGCTGCAGGTATGGTGAACAAGTTTCTTTCAGTGGTTATTAGATATCAAAAATCTATCATTCTTAACTACTGACTTTGCATTAACAGTAGATTTCTCACACTAAGGTTACAGGCTTGGAAATTTTTAACCGAGAACAACAGGCAAGCATATAATAATTCCCAAAAATGCCAAATGTACTTGCCAGACATGAAAAATTTTAACTACTGAACTCACCTATTCCAACAAATCAATGTTTAAATCCCACATCTGGTGGAAAACAGACAGCTGAGACTACTGTGGAGTAACTTATTCTGCTGCAATGACCCAAATACAGTGATAAGAAAGCTTTCATACCAGTCATGCTTTTCCTGATTCAAATGCATCATGAATTTCTTAATTTCACTGGCTCAAAAACCTTTTCAGAGACTTCACTTCTGGTTTCCAAATCTGCACGGAAAACTCTTGGACTTCAAAAAAATGGACAATCAAATGCGAAGATCAGGCACTTTGAAACAGAAGGACAGGTGCCCAGTGCCTAGCCCAGGCAAAAAGAAATGAGATCAATGCATTATGACTTATGGAGAACAGCAGGAAAAATTACCAATAGCTGTGCCTATTTAGCTACTGTTCAGAATGTCTTTGGTTGATGATACATTTAAAACCCAACAGAGTTACTTATATGTAAAGAAAATATTTTCAAGGGGACAAGGAGGTATTGGATCAGAACCATATGAAAGAAATAACACTGATGAAAATTAATTCAAAGGAAAAAATTTAAATTTCCTTACCCTCAGCAGATCCTATTCTATGCTTTTGTAAACATCCACCAACCTATTATGTCAATAAAGGAACACAGCCAAAGGAAGGCAGGGCCTTCACCATCTAGAGGAAAATGTTCACTTCTGTATCTGACTACAGTTTTTGGCAACCATATCCCTGAGCCGTTCCTTACTTTACAGAGCAAAAAACTGGCTGAGAAAGTACACTTTTCTAACATTTTGATGAGAGATTTCATTCAGGCCTCATCCAGACTTTGACTGACAGTTTATTTCCTTGTCTGCATTCAGCAATGTTTTTGATAGAAGCAGAATAGGTAAGAAGGGTACTTCTTTTGAAACTTTATATGTCAGTGGAGTATACGCAACATCTTTAAGTGCTAATGAAGATGTCTATATTTCATTAATATCTTGACCTTTCATATTCAGAGTCTGCTTAATCTGTTGCAAAAGTAGAGATGTATCTAATTGCCTTGAGGATATTTTCCTTCCTTTTGTCTCAAGTCTACTGCATCTGTCAAAGAAAAAAAAAAAAGAACTTTACAGGCAATCAGTGACAAAGAATGCAATTTCTTCTCTTGTGACATTCTTTCTCATTATATCACCTCAGAGGTATTAAAATTCTCTACTCCCCATTTCTCTCTTAAATGTAAAGAATCTCAGTTTTTCCTGCTGAAGGAATTTTTATACACACATTCATGCTGACCATCTTCTCTTTCTCCTAAGCACATGATTAAAAGGCTCTCCTATCACCTAGAATATGAGACAGTGATAATACAGATTTCCTTTGTATAAATAAATAGGAACTCCAAATACAAATGGGAATTAAGCATCCAGCACCAATTGCTACTTTTGACTACTGAAACATTGCAGTCCAAAGTCCACAGCAATGTTTGATCTTTATTTCCCTCAGTTATTTTATATGTAGAGGAAGTGCACTACAATAAGAAAGTATTCTTATATGTCATTTATATGTCACATATGTCACTTTGCGTCTACCAGCATCAAATTTCATCTGCCATCATGTTGCCTTTTAACTTAGTAAAATAATCTCTCATCTTTGCTATCCTAAATGATTTACTATCATTGCGATTTTTTATCTGTTTCTTTGTTGTATTTTTGGGGGGGGGGTTTGGTGTTTTTTTTACTGATCATAGCTACATTAAGAGATACCAATCCTAGAAAAGGAAGGGATTGCAAAGATTTTTAAAGATATGCCATATATGTTTAGAGATGTGCCCTGCTGCTTACTGCTTTCTTTAGAAAAGTTCAGAAAGCCTTACTTCTTGAGACATCCAGTTTCTCAAAAGGGTATTCTGGAGCTTTTGGTTCAAGCTTCCAGATGGCAATGCAGAGCAAGAGAAATACAAGAGTAAAATGAATACTAATCTCCATGTGTGTGTCAAGTGCTGACAGCACTACAGGATCTTTCTGGTAAAAGTCCACCATGACAGAGCTGGGGAGAACAGGTTGCCAAATTGATGTAAAGATTCTGAGCTTTGCCCTTTGAATCCTGCAGGTTATTTCTGTTGGTTAGACACGGGATGATCATAAACATATCAAACGTTGAAAGAGGTGCGGTTCTACTACTGTGTCTTGAGTTTTAACTCTGTTACCATGTTCTTGTTCCTTTATTTGCCAAGGTCAGACTCTAGTTACTCAAGCATGACCTAAGGGGGATTTCAGGGCATTCACCAACACTATTTTTTTTTTCCTTTTACTCAAGTTTTTCAAACATTCTTCCTAATGATCTTACAGAAGCCAACAGAAAGATAAGCTGTTTCCAGCTTTTTTAAATAATATGACTACTTCTGCAGTGCAATAATGACAGCTTTCCTTCTGCAGTTTGTTGAACAAAGCAATTTATGATGTGCTGAAGATATTCAAATTCCAGTTATAAATTCATTTATAAAGCAAACTTAGTTATCTTGAAAGCTATTAGACTCAATGCCCCAGAGACTGAACTCATTGACTTATTCACAGAACTGCTAAACTGAAATATGAAACACTGCAAGCTTTCAGCACATTGTCCCACAGCGTACTCCAATCCTAAACTGCTAGAATGACCTACGAGGGGAGAGATTAGTTCAGCCTTTATGTCCATTTAGGAAAGTACTCCTTTCATTTTAATCGATGGCAAAACCTCCACTTAATCCAATGAAGATTTGATCAGATCTTTGTCCTCTAGGAATGATGCTGTGACCACTGAACAAGCCGCAGACAATAATGATCAGGCACAGATTTTTAAGTGGCTGTAGACACGTGTGAAAAATGCCATACTCCTGGACACACACCTCTGGTCTTTGTGCAAGTGTACAGGTTGCAATGGATCTAGATGATCTTAAGGTCCTTTCCAACCCTAACTACTCTATGATTCTATGATTAATTGAGTGGGGTTTTTTTATCTCTTGTGTCTTTTTTTTTTTAATCTTGAGTTCATGATACCATTAATTTATGCCTTCACTATAAAAACAGATCTCTCTTTGCTGTTAAAAGAACAGGAAGGACTCTTGAATCAATACATTCAATTCTATCAACTGTGAATTTGGGAAAGTCACTTGGTTCCTTTCTTGGACCACTCTCACTCCTGTCATTATCCATATGTGAAATGTGAGGTAACAACAGCTAACAAATTAAGGGAAGAAAAGAGAGACAGAAGGAGAAAAGCAACTTAGCTTTTCATTTCAAATTTTTGAATAAGAGGTATCATTGATGCTGCAGATATCACATCTGATTACAAAACCATATATTGTGTAACATACCCTTATAATACACCTTTGGAACAATCCTATTTCCACATGCGAAGTGCATTAAGAACTCTCTCCTGTGGTAAAAATAAAAAAGATTGTGATCAAAATGCTTTTTACTCTAGAGTTTGCTGCCAACTGTGGTGTTACCTACTATATTCCACATAAGACCCACTGGTGAATTTTCAGCTTCCCCAGGGTCTGCTGAATTTTCATTTCAAGCTCCAGCCTACAACTTCCAAATTGTTAAGCATGGTTATGGATGAAATCTGGAGGTGGAAACCTTGTCAGTCACTGACAATAGGGCCTTGCTCAGCTACTAATAAAACTACTTCTGTTCTCAGAGAGAATTCTGCTAGCATTTGGGAAAGGTATCTGGGTGACTTTTCTTTCCAAGGGCCAAAGACCCAAAGTGTCTGCTTTGATGTACACCTTTTGCTAGGATTTGGTGTGGTTTTGTATCTGCCACCTCCATAATACACCTGGAACTCAAGAGGTTTTGAAATACTTGAAAATATAAATGGATGAACTGACAGTGTCTAATATCTCTGCTTTACTGATTCTATCCCTTTTCATTCCTACTGTAATTGCTTACATGGTTTTTGTCTGTTGCTTTTCCTACTTTGATCCTGGATTTAAATTCATCTTCTTCTCTTATAGAAATCTATTACCATTCACATTTTCCTTCTGAAAGCAGAGTAGCACACCCTGGACTTGAGTCTATATTCTGTCACTCAGTTCAGAGGCTGAATTCCTATTGAACACTGGATTCATTACTATTGAAACTGAGAAAACCAATTAAAGAGGTTTCTTTTACTATCTCAAACTCTAATTCTTTGAGTCTAACATCAGCTCAAAGTCACATTTTCACCCTTACTGCTGATCTGCACCCATATAAAGCTTTCATCTGTGTGCTCTCAGACCTCTAAGACAAGCTCATAGGCTGTAACTGAAGATTCAGGCACACATGAAGGATATATGCATGCAAAATTATGCTGAATATAATTAAACTGGAGAAGAGAGATAAGAACGTCCATCCACTCAGCTACTTTCTTGTAAGAATGATAAGATTGAAGTCCCAAAGCCAGCCAAGCAGGGATACTTAGAATTCAAGTCCATAAAAACCACATTAGACTTGAGAGAAGGTTTGCAGCTCTGAAATTTTGCCAAACTGCTAAAAGCTGAAGCATGAAAACAGAGGAACACACAGAACTTGACTGAACACCCACAGAAATCAGTGGGAGACTATCTACACTTTTCATTCAGCAACAGATCAAGCCATCCAATAAGTTTCAGAATTATTAGTATCACTTCTTCCTGTCTCACAAATAAAGTAACACATCCAAACGCACAACCACACCTCAGTGTGAATTAAAAGGAGTTGAAAATAATGACTTTTCTTGTAGCATACACTTTGTCATTGGAATATATGTATAATAAAAAAACAAACAAAAAAAAAATACAAAACCCAAAAACCCAATAGCTAGGTCTATGAAAACTTTCATCTGAAGTGAGAAAGTAAAATTATTCTAATTGTTAAATTTTATCACCTTATTCACATTATTTAAAGCGAAACAACCCTTTAATAATATGGAAGGATTGCAAGTAAAAATATAACTGTAAAATATGCGTTATTACCAAATATCAGAAAACGTAAAGCCCTTCACAGGTGTATAAATGTGATGTGTAGATAGCTTCATAAACATAAAAAGATTACTCTGATTCAAAAATATTACAGTCTAATTAGATGGTACATACATAAGGGAGTGGGAGGGAAAAGAGTGAACTGATGAAAGCACTGAAAAGAAAGGGTAAAAGTTAAGCACTCATCTTGTTAGCCCATGACTCATAAGTGTCTTATGTATATAGACACGCATCTATTCACTGGATGAGTAGGCCAATGTTTATCATCTTCTTTTCTCCTTGTCTTCACAAGTAATTTGAAAAGAAGCGTGTGAAGGGTTGTCAGACTGCTTCAGGAAGAGGGATGAAGACAAACGGGGCCATATGGAAGAAGCTGTGAGAGCAGAAGGAGAGAAGCACATTGAGAGAAGCTTGAAAGTCTTGACTTGGGTTGAACAAAGAGAGGATATAAAAGCAGATGAAAATACAAAAGTAAAGAAGTGGGCAGAATTATACAAAGCCTTGAAGTGAAATCATGGTCTTTCAATCCAGGTAGCAAAGGAAATGCTGTTTTGTGCTGTTTCTAGTAAGCCAGGCAGCTCCCAAACGTTTTCTCTAAGTCTTTCAGTAATATACCACTTCATCACAAATTCCCTTTCCTTAAGCGAATCTTCACCATCAATCACCAAAATATGAGTCATAGTATTATATTTTTATATTTTCTTATTTCTAGTTGTAAAAACTTGAAACTGCAAGTGGGATTTGAAAACTGCATGTGGTATTTCTGCTTGTAGCCTCTATGGGTTGCCAGGCTAGAAAAAGGTTACTGGAAGTGGCTGCATTATGGAAGTGAAGAACAAGGCTTTAAAAAACAAATGTGGCATGGCGTTTAGTTTATACAGCAAAGGAGAAATATAGCAAGCAGTGCTGCCACATTAAATAAAATGAAATAATAATTAATAGCTTATTAATGTGTTAACAGCTCTTTACAATAACACATAATTGTAGGAACAGCAATTTATTACCAAAAGATCACTAACAGCTGCTAAATGCATTGATTATCACAGTGAAAAAAAAAAAAAGTGTTTAAAAAAAATGTCAATAATTAGATCCCTCTTAGGTCACATAAACAGCTTGTAAATAGCTAAACCCAATATTCTAAAGTAAACTTCCACTTGCTGGCTGTTGCTGCTGTTAACAAAGCAAGTTCTAAGGCCAGGATACAAAGAATGAATTGACATATACTACCAGGTTACAGGGCACAGTAAAAAAAACAAACCAAACCAGAAAAAACAAACCAAAACAAAACCAAACAAACAAAAAAAAAAAGAGAGAAAACATTAAAAAGAGCATGAAATTGTTCATGTTCTAATATGTATGTTTATTTTCTCTTCTTGCTTTTTTTGCCTCAGGGAGAAAAACAAATGATAGTTCTTAAGCAAAGCAAAAATCCCACCTGTTCATAATATTTTACATAGAAAAGGATATTTGGACATGAGATAAGCTGCAGATATAATTCAGCCTAAGTAATTTGTTCTTATGTAGGGAACAAAAGATCCAGAGTCCAAAATGTGCCAAAGGAATAAGTAAATTTCGTGCTTTTGTCCACATAGCTGGAAGTCATTTGCTTTTACTATTGTGATTATATGAAACTGTCAAGGACATGTGGAATTAAAATAATATGTTACTTCTGTGGAGACTGCATTGACTTTGACAGTATACAAAACCTATGCAATACAGAAAATCATATTAAGGCCAGTTTGGACACAGCCTTGGGCAACATGGTGTAGAGTGAGGCATCCCTGCCCATGGCAGGGGTGTTGGAACTAGATGATCTTAAGGTGCTTTCCAACCCTAACTATTCTATGATGCTATGATCATAACATATCTTGATCTTCAAAATCAGGAACATACCAACGGACAACACAGAATCATAGAATAGTCTGGGTTTGAAGGGACCTTCAAAAATCATCTAGTCAAAAACCCCTGAAAGAATTCTCTCCATTTATTCCTCAGTTTGTATACTCATTTCTTGATTTTACATTTGCTTTCTTCATATTCACTCTGTCCTTTATAAACAAATTTTAGTACGTAAACTAAAAAGTTGCCTGTTGATTTGAATGACTGCTGCCATGAACACTATCCCTAATTAATGTGATCTCAGTAGGAACATTCTTGTACGTGCAAATTCAGGAAAATGCTTCATTATATTGACATGGGGGACAAGGCATGGACAAGTCAGAAGTAAAAACCCGGTCCTGAACTGCAGCAGTGATTTCAGTTGAACTAAGCAAAATCAGGTTCAGAATTGCATAGAGAACAAATGTTCTGTTCACTTTTTAAAAGGCAAAACACTTTAAGATATGCAGAAGTGGATTTTACTAAACAACCAGTTAATGGCTTACTCCAGTGAAGATGAGTATGGACAAACTGAAATGCCTCACTTTCAACATATTGTAAATTTTTGTTTAAATACTTCATGAAAACAAGGGCTGGTTTTGTGCAAACTGCCTTATCATGTAACCCAAGCTGCTTCTTCAGCACTGTGAACTTTCTCCTCATGGGTAGTGACAAGAGTATTATAGTTTGCCTTCATGCTCCCATAAACACAGAGAGACTTGGATACATCCAATACTATAATTAATGTCATCTGCTTTTGTCTGGTAATTTTATTTTAAACAGTAAACCAGTAATATATAAGTAGTTGCCTAGTCAGCAAAGTTGCATAGACCTGATAACAGATAAAAAGGAGACCAGATTATACAGGAGCTGTACAAACAATCAGATCTACTAATTCATAGGTAGCCTATGAAAAATTGTACACTGAACTTTGTACACTGAACTTTGAACATACATTATCAAGACTACACAGGGTTAAGTGGTTGTGGGAAAACTGTGCGGCACAAGATGCCATAGCAAGCAATAAAACTCTGCAGATTAAAACCAGTTAAATAGGCACAAAGGAGTCAGACCAAGGTTATGTGAGCTGACTTGCTTATTATGGCCAAAATGAGGCATGAAACATAAAATATTTTAAGTATATTTCAAGCCGCCAAGGTAATTGTGTCAGCACTTGTACAGAGACTGGAGAAGAAGCAATATAATATTGCAAAAGGAAAAGCAAGATGAAAGAGATCAAAGTGCTAGGTGATGTGCTAGGTGGGGCTGTCAAAAATTAAAATCACAATTCAGACTTCTAAGCCATACTAGAATGTATTATATTTACTAGTATATTAATTCTTCCATTATTATTAATCCTATCCACTATTCCACTTGCAGTGCCAGTACACAGTACAGAGCTATACATGAATCTAGTAGATATTGAAAGGAGACCATCAACCTTTTTCCAAATAACAACAGGCAAACATGTAAGAAGAAGGAACCTGACGGTTAAGAAAAGCTTAAATGAGAAAGGATAAACTTCAGAATGTCATGGAAAATGCCATGTCTAAAGTGAGATGTTTATTATAAGCATATAATATGCTAATACACCACCTAAGTACAGTAGCAACTCAGTTTCAAATTACTTCAGTGCACACCTGAGAGCTAGGAGAGGATTTATAAAGACCATCCCCACATAATTTTGTCAATTTTATCTGGTTCTCTATTTAATAAAATATCTTTAGAAAGGGTCTTAAATGCAATAGGGACTGACAAGCCAACATTCTTTTTTTATCCAGCATGTAGCTTTCATGAAACTCTAATGATTTACATTGCTTTTTATGTAAGACTGCAAGAATGAAAGCTTAAAGTCAGTTTCTTACTAAAATTGTGAATCTACTGTAGGTGAAATTAAGAGTCATCTTAACAAATAAATGTTAAGAAAGATCCATACAATTATTTTAAATATGTGATATTTTAAGATACACTTCACAGAAAGATCAGTCCTATTTAATAAATCATGTGATTAGGAGCAGAATGGAGCATTGTAGGTACATATAGATTAACTCTTTTTAGAAGATGTATAAACTGCTTTGTGATAATGCTCCAATTGTTTAGTCATCCACCATTAATACAAAGTAACATTTGCTAAACTGCTCAAATGACTTAAAAAATTGAGATGCGGAGTTGATCTGGATGTCATCTTCAAAAACACAAAAATGTACAGACACAACACTGCCGGTACCTACTGACTTTGCCAAAACCAATCCCATTATATTTCTGATTTCTCAACTCAGGTGCCCCACATTTCTCTGCATGACAAGTGATGTGAAGCTTTTCTCTGAATCTGCTTACAAAATTCATAGATAATTCTTCTGGACCTGCCTCATTTTGAAGAGTGTAAGGATCAAAGAGAAAGATAGAGAAGACAGGAATAGCCTGAATACAGGAATAAAATATTTCTGGATTGACAGTATAAGAATTTTTACACCATGCAGATTAGATGGTATTCAGACAAATTACAAGGGCACCACAGAAAGACATGGGGTAAGGGAAACTCTTTTGAGTGTTTTTAGCATGTAGAAAATATTTCTTCCCGGGAATTACACAAAATTTTACCAAACTGGTACCTGACTAAACAATAGCACACTTGTTTCTTAATAGCACATCTGCCAAATGTGCTCCAAAGCCACTCTCTCTAAACAATTGTGAAATGTTTAAATACATTAGAACATTTGCACACCTTTGGCTTTAATAACTCCCGATATCGAAAAAGCACTGTAGCTGAATCTTTTCAAGATACCATTGAAATAACAGGCTTTCATAACATTATGAAGAAAATTAAAGGACTGATGAGCATGTTCTTTATATGGGAAAACTCCTGGAAAATTACTTGATTGTGTATTTTCTCATAAGGAGGTAACGAAATCAAAATATTAAAATATCAGCATTTTTGTTCTCAGTGTTGGTTGACAACATTTCAACACGTCCATTGTAACTTGTAGCACAGAGGGTGGCTCTTCTTGAGCCAAAATGGGCTGGATAAAATGCAGAAGGCTACAGGACAGAAACTGAAAGACTAACAAGCAATTGGCCAAATAAATTTTTCATCTTAAGTCCATGAAATCACACTATTGGGATGTACAGAATCTTGTGTGCTCCATCATAAAAAAAAAACAACAAAACAAAACAAAAAAACAACCCCGAAAAAAAACAAACAAAACTTCTTTTCTAAGGTATTAGTTTTCAAAAAAAAAAAAAGTTTGATATAGCAAGGCAAGCTAGATCCTAAATTAGAGAATATACATCAACCAAATCATTCAATCAAATATTTTAAATGGAAAAGATTTCCCAGAGCTTCAACAAGTAGTGGATTTTCCCTAATAAGAACCTGAAGTCAGAAGCTACACTCACAGTGATTTGTTTTTAAGACACAAGCAGAAGACAAATAAAAGAGAGAAAAAGTGTAAAACGAAACCAAGTAACAATACAAGAGCGCAAGAGTAAAGCATATTAAACATCATTTACTCTAAAACCTTTAATTTACAAAGCATATTTGTTGAAAATAGTTTCCAATTCTGAGATTGTTTTGTTCAATTTTTCAGAAGCGTCTCTCAAAAAACCCACTTTTCGTACCTCTATTTTCACAATGAAAAGCACTTTTCGAAACATTGTAAGGTTCAACATGTAGGCATCCTCCAGATCAGTCCTGTGAAGGTACTGTTGGAACATTCTTCATGGTTAATATTTAAAGCCCTGAACTTGATTTATACTAGCGATGCACTGACAAATACTCCATATACAAAGAAAAACACTCCTTGGAAACTAAGTTAAAAGTAGACTGAGGAAACTGTACTCACCTTTTCAGTACAGTAGCCTGAAGTCTATGAAGATCACAGAAGGCATCACAGAAACATGGCGGCTTGGCTCCTGTGACTGGAGTGTTAGAATGGAAGGTTACAGGCTCTTTAGAAAAGACACGCCAGGCAGGCGGGGAGGGGGAGTTGCTATTTATGTTAGAGACAGGCTGGAGAGTACGGAACTCTGTCTGGGGACAGGTGAGCAGTCCACAGAGAGTTTGTGAGTCAGGGTTAAAAAGAGAACAGCGATGGGAGACATTATTGTGGGGATCTGTTATAGAGCGCCTGATCAAGAGGAATCTGTGGATGAAGCACTCCATAGACAGATAGGAAAAGCCTCACGCTCTTAGGTCCTTGTTCTCATGGGGGACTTCAACCACCCTGACATCTGTTGGAGGGATGGTATGGCCCTGCACAAGCAATCCAGGAGGTTCCTCAATTGTGTGGAAGACAACTTCCTTCTGCAAGTAATAGAGGAGCCGACAAGGAGAGGTGCCATGCTTGACCTCGTGCTTAACAACAGGGAAGGGCTGTTGAAAATGTGACGTACCAGGGCAGCCTTGGTTGCAGCGATCATGAGGTGCTTGAATTTGAGATCCTCAAGACAGTCAGAAGAGCGTGCAGCAAGCTCAGTGCCCTGGACTTCAAAAGAGCAGACTTTGGCCTCTTCAGGAACCTGCTTTGGAAGGTTCCATGGGATACAGCCCTAGAGGGCAGGGGGTCCAAGACTGTTGGTTGATATTCAAGGATCACCTGCTACAAGCTCAGGAGTGTTGCATCGCAACCAGAAGGAAGTGCAGCAGGAGGGCCAGGAGACCTCCTTGGATGGATAAGGAGCTCCTGAGGAAAATTCAGTTGAAAAAAGAGGCTTATAATAAGTGAAAGCAAGGACAGGTGGCATGGGAAGAGTACAGGGATGTTGTCCGGGAAGCCAGGGACCAGGTTAGGAAAGCTAAGGCCCAGTTAGAGTTAAACTTGGCTAGGGATGTTAAAGATAACAGGAAGGGATTCTACAGGCACGTAGCAAATAAAAGACAGACTAGGGACAACGTAGGCCTCCTCCGGAAGCTATCAGGAGAACTGCCTACCCTGGATTTGGAGAAGGCTGAGGTTCTGAATGACTTCTTTTCCCCTGTAGGAGAGGATCTGCTTTGAGACCATCTTAGGAACCTGAATGTGCACAAGTCCGTGGGTCCTGATGAAATCCACACACAGGTCCTGAAGAGCTGGTGAATGCAGTTGCGAAGCCACTGTCCATCATATTTGAGAAATCATGGCAGTCAGGTGAAGTTCCCGATGACTGGAGAAAGGGAAATATAACCCCCATTTTCAAGAAGGGGAAAATGGATCACCCAGGGAATTACAGACCAGTCAGCCTCACCCCTGTGCCTGGCAAAATCTTGGAGCAGATTCTCCTGGAAAGCACGCTACAGCACATGAAAAACAACAAGGTGCTTGGTGACAGCCAGCATGGCTTCACTAAGGGGAAATCCTGCCTGACCAATCTGGTGGACTTCTATGATGGGGCTACGGAACTGATGGACAGGAGTAAAGCTATTGATGTCATCTACCTGGACTTGTGCAAAGCCTTTGGCACCATCCCTCACGACATCCTTGTCTTTAAATTGGAGCGACATCAATTTGATAGGTGGACCACTCGGTGGATAAAGAACTGGCTGGATGGCCACAAGCACAGAGCTGTGGTCAATGGCTCAATGTCCAGCTGGAGATGGGTAATGAGTGGTGTCCCTCAGGGATTGGTGTTGGGACAGGTCTTGTTCAACATCTTTGTCACTGACATGGACAGTGGGATTGAGTGCGCCCTCAGCAAGTTTGCCGATGACACCAAGCTGTGTGGTTCGGATGATACATTGGAGGGAAGGAATGCCATCCAGAGGGACCTTGACACGCTTGTGAGGTGGGCTGATGACAACCTCATGAAGTTTAACCATGCCAAGTGCAAGATCCGACACCTGCGTCGGAGCAATCCCAGGCACAGCTACAGGTTGGGCAAAGAAGAGACTGAGAGCAGCCCTGAGGAGAAGGACTTCAGGGGTGTTGATCAAAGAGAAAATGAACATAAGCTGACTTCAGTGTGTGCTCGCAGCCCAGAAAGCCAATCGTATCCCAGGCTGCATCAAAAGGAGCGTGACCAGCATGTTGAAGGAGGTGATCCTGCCCCTCTGCTCTTGTGAGACCTCACTTGTTGTATTGTGTGCAGTTCTGGTGTCCTCAACATAAAAAGGACATGGAACTGCTGGAACAAGTCCAGAGATGGGCCACAAGGATGATCAGGGGACTGGAGCACTTCCCTTATGAAGACAGGCTGTGAAATATGGGTCTGTTCAGCCTGGAGAAGAGAAGGCTGCCTGGAGACCTCATAGCAGCCTTCCAGTGTCTGAAGGGGGGCTATAGGGATGCTGGGGAGAGACTCTTCATTAGGGACTGCAGTGATAGGACAATGGGTAACGGGGTAAAAACTAAACAGGGGAAGTTTAGATTGGATATAAGGAAGAAATTCCTTACTGTTTGGGTAGTGAAGCACTGGAATGGGTTGCCCAGGGAAGTTGTGAATGCTCCATCCCTGGTGGTGTTCAAGGCCAGTTTGGATAGAGCCTTGAGTGACACAGTTTAGTGTGAGGTGTCCCTTCCCATGGCAGGTGGGTTGGAACTAGATGATCTTAAGGTCCTTTTCAACCCTAACTATTCTATGATTCTAAGATCAGCTTTGGAATGACTACAAACCCATGGCAGAGGGAACAGCGTTTCATAGAATCATAGAATCATAGAATTGTTAGGGTTGGAAAGGACCTTAAGATCATCTAGTTCCAACCCCACTGCCGTGGGCAGGGACACCTTATGCTAAATCATATCACCCAAGGCCTCGTCCAACCTGGCCTTGAACACTGCCAGGGATGGAGCATTCACAGCCTCCCTGGGCAGCCCATTCCAGTGCCTCACCACCCTAACAGGAAAGAACTTCCTTCTTATATCCAACCTAAACTTCCCCTGTTTAAGTTTTAACCCGTTACCCCTTGTACTATCACTACAGTCCCTAATGAAGAGTCCCTTCCCAGCATCCCTATAGGCCCCCTTCAGATACTGGAAGGCTGCTATGAGGTCTCCATGCAGCCTTCTCTTCTCCCAGACGAACAGCCCAACTTCCTCAGCCTGTCTTCATACGGGAGGTGCTCCAGTCCCCTGATCATCTTCGTGGCTCTTCTCTGGACTTGTTCTAAGACTTCCATGTCCTTTTTATGTTGAGGACACCAGAACTGCACACAATACTCCAGGTGAGGTCTCACAAGAGCAGAGTAGACGGGCAGGATCACCTCCTTCGACCTGCTGGTCACACTCTTTTTGTTGCAGCCCAGGATATGGTTGGCTTTCTGGACTTCAAGCGCACACTGCCGGCTCATGCTCATTTTCTCATCAACCAGCACGCCCAAGTCCATCTCCACAGGGCTGCTCTGAATTTCTTCTCTGCTCAACCTGTAGCTGTCCCTGGGATTGCTCCGACCCAGGTGTAGGACCTTGCACTTGGCATGGTTAAAACTCATGAGGTTGGCATCAGCCCACCTCACAAGCGTGTCAAGGTCCCTCTGGATGGCATTCCTTCCCTCCAGGGTATCAACCGAACCACACAGCTTGGTGTCATCAGCAAACTTGCTGAGGGTGCACTCAATCCCACTGTCCATGTCAGTGACAAAGATGCTGAACAAGAACGGTCCCAACACCAATCCCTGAGGGACACCGTTTGTTACTGGTCTCCAGCTGGACATTAAGCCATTGACCACAACTCTTTGTGTGTGGCCATCCAGCCAGTTCTTTATCCACCAAGTGGTCCACCTATCAAATTGATGTCTCTCCAACTTAGAGACAAGGATGTCATGTGGGACAGTGTCTAACGCTTTGCACAAGTCCAGGTAGATGTCATCAGCTGCTCTACCCCTGTCCATCAGTTCTGTACCCCCATCATAGAAGGCCCCCAAGTTGGTCAGGCAGGATTTCCCCTTAGTGAAGCCATGCTGGCTGTCACCAAGCACCTTGTTGATTTTCATGTGCCTCAGCATGCCATCCAGGAGAATCTGCTCCAAGATTTTGCCAGGCACAGAGGTTAGACTGACTGCTCTCTAGTTCCCTGGGTCATGCATTTTCCTCTTCTTGAAAATGGGGGTTATATTTCCCTTTCTCCAGTCATCGGGAACTTCATCTGACTGCCATGATTTCTCAAATATGATAGCCAGCGGCTTCGCAATTTCATTCGCCAGCTCCTTCAGGACCCGCGGATGGATTTCATCAGGACCCACGGACTTGTGCACATTCAGATTTTTAAGATGGTCTTGAACCAAATCCTCTCCTACAGTGGGTGCAAGGTCTTAATTCTCACAGTCCCTGCATCTGCCTTCCAAGACTTGGGTGGTTTGGTCAGAGCCTTTGGCAGTGAAGACCAAAGCAAAGTCATTCAGAACGACAGCCTTCTCCAAATCCTGTGTAGCCAGTTCTCCTGAGAGCTTCCTGAGGGGGCCTACATTCCCCCTAGTCTGTTTTTTAGTTGCTATGTACCTGTAGAATCCCTTCCTCTTATCTTTAATACCTCTAGCTAAGTTTCATTCTAACTGGGCCTTAGCTTTCCTAACCTGGTCCCTAGCTTCCCAGACAACATCCCTGTACTCTTCCCATGCCACCTGTCCTTGCTTCCACTTATTATAAGCCTCTTTTTTCAACTGAATTTTCCTCAGGAGCTCCTTATCCATCCAAGGAGGTCTCCTGGCCCTCCTGCTGCACTTCCTTCTGGTTGCGATGCAACATTCCTGAGCTTGTAGCAGGTGATCCTTGAATATCAACCAACAGTCTTGGGTCCCTCTGTCCTCTAGGGCTGTATCCCATGGAACCTTCCAAAGCAGGTTCCTGAAGAGGCCAAAGTCTGCTCTTTTGAAGTCCAGGGCACTGAGCTTGCTGCACACTCTTCTCACTGTCCTGAGGATCTCAAATTCGAGCTTCTCATGATTACTGCAACCAAGGCTGCCCTGGAGAGTCACATTTCCAATGAGCCCTTCCCTGTTGGTGAGCATGAGGTCAAGCATGGCACCTCTCCTTGTCGGCTCCTCCATTACTTACAGAAGGAAGTTGTCTTCCACACAATTGAGGAACCTCCTGGATTGCTTGTGCCGGGCCGTACCGTCCTTCCATCGGATGTCAGGGTGTTTGAAGTCACCCATGAGAACAAGGGCCTGTGAGCATGAGGCTTTTCCTATCTATCTATGGAGTGCTTCATCCGCAGGTTCTCCTTGATCAGGCGCTCTATAACAGATCCCCACAGTAATGTCTCCCATAGCTATATTCCCTTTATTCCTGACCCACAAACTCTCTGTGGACTGCTCACCTGTCCCCAGACAGAGCTCCACACTCTCCAGCCTATCCCTAACATAAAGGGCAACTCCCCCTCCCCGCCTGCCAGGCCTGTCCTTCCTAAAGAGCCTGTAACCTTCCATTCCAACACTCCAGTCGTAGGAGCCATCCCACCATGTTTCTGTGACGCCTATTATATCATACCCCCGTAGACATGCCCACATCTCTAATTCCTCTTGTTTGTTCCCCATGCTACGGGCATTTGTATAGAGGCATCTGAGCCGAGCTCCAACTGAAGCCGGCTCATTGGCTGGAGTAGCTGGGATATCTCTACCTTGCTCCAGGCATTTATTATAGGTGCTGGCAACTGACTGGGTGTGTTGGGATGGAATGATGGTCCCCTCCCCCAGCACATCTAGTTTAAAGCCTCCTTGACAAGTCTGGCAACCTCCTACCAAAACTGCCCTTTCCCTTCTTTATCATACCAGCTCCACCAGCCCCCACTAGACCTGGCCTACAAGCTTGGGTCCCATGTTCAAGACAGCCAAACCCCTGACTATTTTAGTAATTTGTGTCTCTTGCTGATAATGATAACACCATTTGGAATTACAATAATTCCACATGTCTATCATCAAAAAAGAAAATTAATATTCAGCAATGATTTTACAACTAATGGGATGAGAAAGAGTAAACCATGCTACACTGCGATGCACAAAAACTGTGTCTTTCCTAAAACACACCCTGAGGGACAGCACAAGTACTTACACAATAAGCCTTTGAGTTAAAAAAAAACAAACAAAATCCTATACATGTATGCTTTTTTATAAACACAAACATTCAGAGAGTGTCCAGCTCTAACAGATGGAACATACCTAGAGATAAAATGGAAGGGAAAAACCTACAATAATATCACATAGTTAACTGTTCAAGCAGCTAGTACATCCACAGCATTAAAGATATTACGTACACTTACACGACAAATAGATTGAAGTTAAGGCTGCAGTACAATTTGCCCTTTCACATTTTTCAGATTTTTCAGATTTTTATTTGATAAATCTAATATTTGTTAACACAATTTCTCCATGAATTAGTAAAAGAAACTTTTTAATGGATTTTATATTGGAGTTGTATTGATACAGATGAAGGGTAGAGAAGGAATGAATGCATAAAGAACTAATGATGAAAGTAACTGATAGTTTCACTGGTGATGTAAGTAGGAGGACAGAGTCTGAATTACAGTATTTGGGCAAGAGAAGTTATTGGGCTTTTTAAAGAAAATAAAAGCAAACAGACAATTCAAGGAAACACTGGACTGCGAAGACAGAATTACTCCAGGACAGGGGCTGAGGACTGGATTTTTTTTAATGACGAATTACCTTGCTCCTTTACACTGACAGAACTCAAAAAATTCATTGCAAATGGCAAAAAGCTGTCATTTCAAAGCCAAAATAATTCTAAATGCCATTGTTTCACACTAGAGGTCACCCCCGGTAAGAAAATATAATTGTAGCATCTTTTGTTTTCCACCTGTAGCTGGTACAATATCGAAAGACTGTTCCTTATAGTAAAGATGTGGGATTTCTTTTTTCTGTCTTTTTTTCTTTTTGTCTTTTTTTTTCGCTTGAGGCTGTTACGTTAAACAACATTTTAGTCAAGCAAAAAGAAATTTCATTAAACAGGATTCACTTTTCACTGTCATACAGAACCTCTTAATTACTCACCATATTGAGACAGCTTTTGTTAAAGAAACCATATGCTTGATTCTAGGGATTGTCTGTAGGTAAAAAATATAGTAAAATTTTAGTTGAAGAAATTTTATGCCTATCATGACTTTCTTTTTTTCTTAGTTTATTGATGGTCAGCATTGACAGTTAAGCAGAGCAGCATATATGCACACAAAATGTCTGCCGTTTATTTGCATTTGATCAGAAGTAGAATCTGTATAAGAGTGTGAGTACACCTGAACTACTACTATTCATAATTTCTTTTGAATTTCAACAAAATGCATGTCTATGTCACTGAAAGTGTTAAGAGTAATGATTTAGGGGGATTTGCAAATGGAAGAACTCAATATTAGTTTGATGATAAGACCAAGGTACAGCCACAGTGATTATTTGCATGTGTAGTATACTGTATACATGATCTTCAATTTCTAACTAGGATTTTAAAAGTAGTGTTTGAGAACAGATACAGAGACAAAGGTTAGAAATCTTGTATTTATTTGCGTCTGTACAGACAGAATTTTGCACAGAATGTAATTAAGAAGCATTTTTAGCACTTCCATTGCTCTATAAAAATGCCAAGTATTCATCCATAGAAACATAAATCACTCTTTAGCTACCAGAGCTTGAAACATTTACCTCTTATCAATGCTTACTTCATTCCTCTATTTTTTCCAGCACAGCAACCTTATTCACAGGAGAGATACAGCTGAGGTTTCTGCCAAAAAACTGACTGCAGTAAAGAATCTGACAGGATCAGGCCACTACACTGGGTTTCGGCTACCATGTTCTGAATAGCTTAAAATGATATATGTGCCAAAGCACCTTGGATAGCCAGTGAGACATAATAACGACCATTTCCCTGCATACTCTAGAAAATTACACATCTGGTTTGACTGGATTTTGTTGCTTCATTTGGATAGGATGCTTACTGTCCAAAATGGATGATGTATGTCAGCTTTGAAATGCTGAGTGATAAAACATTGCATCACAGAGCCACAAAGTACTTTCTTACAGATATATACCTACAGCAAGCCTTGGGGAACAAAAAGAATAAAGCAAACAACTCATCAGACAACAATGTGTAGTAATGTAATGCATAGCAGGTACAGTAAAACACATACAGACATGTATAACCTTACACTACTTAGCTTGACTGGTCTAGTAATGGCTTTAGACTCTTGGATGCTTTTAAGGTATAGAATTCTCTATCATTTGTTTGTTGTGGTTTTTTTTTTGTTAATATGGAATAAAATAAACTTTCTTTTGCTCTTTAAAAGAAGCAAGACTATGGCAAAGTGATGTCAGTAATCTTCAACAGATATTTTAATTTCATTCTAGAAGAAATCATTATATAAATGTAATATGATAAAGAACTGACAATTATTTTTTATCTTGCATGAGTTAGGAGGAAAAAAATAGTATTTGTAAATTTTTTTTTTTCAGACAAAAATCAGAAAATCTCAAACCTAAGTTATAAATTTTATAAGCCTGAGGGCATTTATAAAAAGTACATAAATTTCCAGATTGTAGGGAAGAAAAAAACAAGTAGGTTAAATAAAGAATGTGCTAAAAATTGTATCAATTAATTATGTAACTTTATATTTCAAAAATATACCTCAGATGCCCACTATCTCCACTATAGAAGTCCTCTAGACTATGTACGCCACTGTAACTTCTGCTTTTTACTCTGTGGAGAGTTTACTGAGAGGGTTTTTTTTTTTCTGTTTGCTTTTAAAAGAGTTGATGTGCTTCTTTTAAAGCCTTAAAGTTTGATACTGACATGGATTCTAGTTTTAACTGTTCTTTTACTAAAATATTAATTTTCATTTGCACATAATATACTTACAACGTACAACTGAATCACAGTCAAAAGAACAGCAATCTACTTTTTATAGGTGCCTGTGAGGGTACAAAGGAGAATGAAGACAGCTATTCATAATTTGTTGACAGGAAGTAGAATCTAATTTCAGTTTTTATGAAAAGGATTTGAAAAGACTTGTAAGCGTTGGGGATGGCAGAGGGAGTGAACCAAACCAAACCAAACCAAAAACAAGGAAAAAAAAACCCACAAGCAAACAAGCAAAAAACAACCACAAAGCAAACCAAGAAATACTTCTCTTGGGTGAAGTTGCTTCCAGCACTTAAATAATTCCATCCTTGTGTTTATCTTAATGTGAGCTTACCTTCATGCATTACCATTTTCCAGCATCCACTAACATGATATGTCTTTGAATCATGCAGCTATCTTTATAAGTAGTTAACATGAGTTATTATTGCTACAGAGACTGAAAAAACAGACTATTCTGTCATAATAAGTTAGCGGTTCAGACATACACTTGCACAAACTCAGCAATAAATAATGAATATATACAGATGTGTATGTATGTGTATATATATACACACAGAGAAAAGTTGGTACTATTACAATGATCAATTTAGTTCTATTTTGGAATGAAACTGTTTCTGTCCCCCAAAAAACTGCAATAAAGGTTGATTTCTGCTCCTCGAAAATCTCTCATAAACCAACAGTTGTTAATTTCACAACAGATATACTTACTGCTAAAAATATATGCCTAAGCAACTTTGCATACAATGAGCATACTCTAAAGATGTTTGAGGCAGAAGCTATTTTAAGGTAGCATACCCTTGCATACTGTAATTGCTATAAAAAGATACATATTTAGTATGAAATATATAGCAAGCAGTTATGCATGAGGACCAGTGTCTCCTACTTTCTTCTGACAAAAACTCAATCAACTCATAGGGTTTCAACAAGAATTGCTTTAAAATAATCATAAAATCATAGAATGGGTCGGGTTGGAAGGGACCTTAAAGATCATCCAGTTCCAATCCCCTTGCCACAGACAGGGGCACCTTCCACTAGACCAGGTTGCTCAAAGCCCTGACCAACCTGGCCTTAAACATTTTGGGGGATGAGGCATATGTTTCTCCATGTCTCTCATTTTAAAGTCTAAAGAGAAATAAAGACACCAGCAAAACAAAATTACATTCTTAGGAGTCTTATTTTTTTAATCAGTTATCTTCTGCATTTTCTTGGTTCTTACAAGAGGAAACAACTACATTTAATTTGAGAAATTCTGGAATCATAGTATTTCATTTGAAATCCAAATGTTTTGACGGTTCTAGTTGCCTGTAATGACACCCAAAGCTTACAAAACAAAAAAGACTGTATCTTTGCCCCTCTTTCTCTGCAGGAACATGAGGCATCTGCACAGTCCGTTTAATTTTAATGACCAACTGACAATTCAAGCTCTAAAAGCTATAGTGTTATAAGAAGCTGCACCCTTGCTAATCTACCCAGTTACTCTCATCAGCCTGATAGGACTGCTCTGCCATAGTGGCCATCTTTCTTACTCCTGGTACCAAGCTTCCTCACCAAGGCCTAGTCACAAGTTTCTACAAAGGCCTGAACAGCACAGTGTAGAAATCCTCTGGTATTATTCACTGGAAATCCAAATGTGGAGACACCTGAGTGATATGCAACTCCAGGAAACAGCCTAACCTTGGGAATTCCGGCTACACACAACCCATTTTTACTGACTAACTTCAAGAACGATATTTATACATATACAAATAGGTGTGTGTGTGTTTGTGTCTGCATATGTACATGTGTGCATACACATGCACACACACACACACACACACATATATACCTGTATCACTCCAAGCATGCAATACATCAGCTCTAGGCTGACAAAGACCTTCTTGCATGTCCAGCTCACCAGGAGTCTGGAAGAGGCTACAAACAGAAGAGGAGACTAACGTGGAGTGACTTCTCTGGCAGGAATCTTGTTACAATTAGAGAAGGGCAGAGAGTGAATCAGCTCTTCCAGATGGTCTGTAGAAAGGCAATTTATGAGGAAGAGAAAAAGAAAAATAAGGTGACAGAGAAGCTTGGGGAGAGAGGAAAAAATAAGCTGCTTTTACCCTCTTTCTGACATCAAGCAGCAGGCTGCTGTGGTGAATGGGAAGAAGAAAGCAGCAAGCAGGAAAGACTGGGAGGTTTCTGATACAGCTGAGAACATTTAGGACTTGAAAGCGTAACAACAAAAATCCTGAAGAATGCTCAGGAGTTCCACTGTGATAGGAAAGGCAGCTGTTACTGTTTTAGTCTATAGAATCCACTTAATGTGCAATTTGTTACAAACAAAGTAATACCAGGAGTGGAGTTTGGGGACAGATAGTTTAAACCTGAGGTGGAAGAAGAAGGAAAGGTGAAAAAGGAGGAAGCTGGGCTTGGTTGGAATAAAGGGGGAAAAACAAGCAGAGTGACAGACAAGAACCACGGGGAAAGTAAAATTATCCAATTTGATCGTTTGCACAGTAAGCTCACCTTACTCCAAACTAGAACCAGGAGAAACCTTTATGCCCTTGTGAAGCAGAAAGGATCTCAGTTTTATCTGGAAGGCTGTAAACAATAGCACTCAGGTCTGTATTTTAGAAGAAATAATTGTCAAATTATTCCACAAGAGTAGACACTTTTGATCTGGAATGGATCGTCCCCAAGTTGTGAGTATCCTGAACTTCCCCTTGCCATAGGACCTCGCAGCTCTGAAAACATGCTAAATTAGTTTTTCAAATATTTTGCTGCTTAAGTTACCAACAGTTCTATTTCTATGTGAAATCTGGTAGCAACACACATGAAGAGGACCATTTGCAGACAAGCTTTTTATCATATATATTGGTCAATGCTGAAAACTAATGCCAATGCATAAATCTCCAGTCCACTATTAAAAACATGATCAGTGAGATCTAAGATGTCGTACAAGGCCATCTATTGCACACTGCCACTGCACAAGCATAACTACTATGCACAAAACCAGATTAGCTAAGCATGAGAAAAAAAAAAGAAAAATTCATAATTCAGCCTAGTTTTCATGTTTGTGAAAACAGTAATAGTAGAAAAAAAAAAAGATGATTCTTCTTAAAAGAAAAAAAAGAAATCTTTACTTAAAAGGGGGTGCAAAAGGAAATCAAATGGCTACATCCCAGATCTTGTGACATACAATGCATCATGCCAATGCATGGGTTTTGTAAACTTCTCAAGTCTAAATATTGTACTACATTTAGTTTTCAAACTATAGTATAAATTATAACACTGTGATAGCATTTGATTCAGGATTAAAAAAAAAAAAAACAAACCCCAAAACAACCCTCCCTACAACTGGTTTTGCTCAGAAACATGAAAATGCCTATTTTTCTATGCAGTAGAAATGTGTGAAACTGAATCAAAGTACCAGTATTAAACCAACAGAACTCACAAACTGACAAACTGTAAACCTGACTTCTCAACTTGCTGGTTGACAGGCATTTTTAAAAACAATGATAATGTATAACACTGTGCTTGTGTGAACTAGACTGCAGTCAGAACAGGGAGTTTTCTGTTGCTCCAGTCCTAGCTGATGGCTCAGATCCAATACAAGCATTCATGAAAGGTGCTCTAGATGTTCAAAAGCAGGAAAATTTTGAGTGCCATGTCTCAGTCCTCTGGGAAAATAATCACCCTTATAGCAGATGCCATCATGGTTGCATGGAAGGAGGAAAGCACATCAACAATATTTGCTCTTGAAAGTTAAAGTTCTGCAGAAGTTGCTCGACTGATAGTTGCTGAATTCTTGGATGGCAGTGGTCTGATTTACAGACAGAACTCACATACCTTTGCATCATTTTAACTCAGTGCATCGCAAGATGTGACACAGAGCTGGCTTGAGTAATTAGAAACAGGAATCTCACGCTGGTTTTGCTGCATGAGGTGTGCATGTTTGACTATTCCTTAAACTGCATTTAAAAGTGCATCTTACACACAACACTTAACCTCAGTGCAGATGTCCTGACTTTGGCTCTTTTGATTACTTTTATCCTTGGCCTTTTGTCTAATTTTACGTAAACTTAGTTGGAAATTTATTTAATTCAGACATAAAATTAAACAATAATTGTTTTCTTTTACAGTTTCTACTTGCGCATGTGCCTACAACTATTTTTAATCAAAAATCGCTTCGTCTAATGGCCTGCCATGAGTAAGAAATGAAAATATTGCAAAAATATGTTAATAGAAAAAAAGGTGTTCGGTAGAAATTCAGAGACAAGGATACATCCAGGTTCTGATTATATGCAGTTTAAACTTCAGTGTTGTTTTTCCTTCTCATTCTTCCGTTTGTCTTTGATCTCTCTCCACAGTTCCAGCTATTTTTATCCATTTGCTCACTGCCAAAAAGGTCTCTCAACTTAGAAACCAACATGCATCTATCTGACCCTGTTCCAGAGTCCTTCTTTTAACAAGAAACAAGAGCAAGCTGTTGGCTCAGTGTCAGTGGCAGGCTTTAAAGCCATCAGCAATAGGAAGCAACAAAGAGATTTGAGCCCTCTTTGGCTGTAAACCATCACCTGTTTAGCATTCATGTTTGCCATGCCAGTTTAGCAGCCTGAAGTCCAAAGCAGTCTCAGACTCAAGCCTTGGCTCTAATTAGAAGGACTAAATTTTACTATAAAGCCAGTTTGCAGGTCATTTTAAAATATCTGAAATGAGTGATGAACAGAACGTAAACTCTTGTTTATAGGTAAAGAAAAAAAAGAAGAAAGAAAAATAAAATTAAGCTCTGGGATTCTATTAAGTTGCTGCATTTGTTTGAACCAGTCCCTTCCCCTACACAGATAAAGGGAAATAAGACGGATTTATGTAAAATACATCAAATTATATTACCACACACTTTTTATTCACAAGAAATTTCCATATGTAAGTTTATAGACCTAGTTAATGACAAGAATATATCTGATTGTTAAATTTGTATTTAAAAATCGAAACTTTATATTAAAATTATTTTATTATTTATGTTGTGTGTAAACTTACAATTAATTTAGATTTCTCTACTACTATCCTTCGATAGAAATACAGTTACGATAATTTTTTGTTTCATGTTGGAAACAAATCTTCTGGAGACTCACTGAAAGGAAATAAATGTAAGCTCTTCATGTACTGAAAATTCACTTCTGAAAATGAGATAAATGTCTTTGAAAATTTTACCTAAACCACTTAGAAAATACAACGTGCTATCCAGTTGCACCGTATGCCTTCATTACTGTCAGCTAATCATAGCGTGGATTTAGGACAGGAAGGAGACATGTCTTTGCATCCCTTCTGCAAAGCTCAACAGATTCAACAGTCCGTTTGTTGAGAGAGACAGGAGCACAGGCTAAAACAATATACATATGTCTACGATGTCAGTTCTTTTTAGCTCCTTGACACTAGGAAAAGGGTGGAGTATTTCAAGAAAGACAAGCTGTCTTACAAGTCTGTAAGAACAAGCTCATGTAAAAGCCACTAACTTATGTAATTATTCTTGGTCATTTCCCAGATTGCCAAAAAAAAAAAAATATTAGTAGGCTCGAAATCCTACAGCTGACTTAAATATTATGGGTGAGGGAAAAAGGAAGACAATTACATATCTTTTTATTTACCATCTTTGTTTTGAGTCTTGGGGATAGACTGACCCCAAACTTCTAATTTTTCTCTGTAATAAGGAATAAAGAAACTGTAATTAGGAATAAAGAAACTCTGTAACTGGGAATAAAGAAACTTTTCTCCTTGTTTCGTCATACCTTTAGTGAAATACATACTTTCTGTTTAATACCTGTTCCCAGCAACCAGAGCCTGAGGTAAATACTGAGCTATCACTGTTCTGTGACAAAACAGCAAGGACTGGCAATGCTCCAAAATCATCATTAGTAAGAAGAAAGTGCTCCTTTCCCTCACAAATAGAAGGCTTACAGTTTTATTCAAAGCAAAACAGAAACAGGACTTGTATCTCTTCAGGTGCGCAGCTGAGCAAGTTCTGCTGCTCAGCTTCCTAGATTTGCAGGGAGACACAATTACTTGCGTGTTCACAAGGCCATGATGAAAAGTCGCGTGTTAAACAAACAGAATAATTCAAATTCTAGGGAAAGCATGGCCACACATTGTGGTCGGCCAGTCATGGCTCACCAAGTCTAGACTTCTAAGCCCAAAGTTCATGAATACTTAGACTGGACACCCTTTAGATAGCAAGTTGACAGTGGAGAACACAACTGATCTTTGACTCAAACCTTTCACCTATTTAAGATAAATAAATAAATCAAAATCTTTGGTTTGCAAGTTATCCTGGAAGATAGCTTAAAATCTTTATCAAGCTAGAGGTAAAATTTTAGAACATTGTAAAATCAAAGTTCTTTCATCTACCTTTGCCAGTAGTGCTCATAGACTTGTGGCACAAACTGAAAAAAAAAACAAACAAGCACATTTTATTACAAGTAACATAAGAGTTACACAGAGATATACCAGGTTGGATAATATTTTAATACTCTCATTTTCTTCTGTTTGACAAAAGTGGAGCTTTTTTTAGGCTTTTTTTTACTTCAAAACAAGGTAATCCATATTTTACTTTGGCACTGAAGCCATCTCAGCTGATTTGCTTAACAGTGTACCAATGACTTATTTTTTTTCTGTGCAGTGAAAAGAAGTTCAAGCAGCCAAATCTCGTTCCTTTCATGAAAACTCAACATCTCTAATGGCTTTTCCAAGCAAAGCCTGACTCTTTCTTTGGTCACTTAGAGTGTGTGGTGGTAATGAGTCCTTGTTTACTACAACAGTTTATGTTGGCTGCTTTCCCCTCATGCTTCCCTCAAAAGAAAGATTTATAAAATTCAGATTCCCAGAAGTTCCTACTGTTCACAGTATTGAAATGAATAGTGAATACTTTGTAATAACAAAACAGGCAGATTAGAGAAAAGAGGACACAGCTGGCAATAATACTGACAAGATTCTGGGCAGGAGGATGGGCAACATATTAAGGGTGTTTAATATTTCTTCTCCCACTATCTACCATTTAAAATCCAATTGCACTTAGATGAGATTTCCATGGGAATTAAGTGTCCAACTCCAGTTGAATATCAATAGAATTTTGAGACTCTAATACCCACATTCTACTTTGAAGATCCTTGCCATAATCCATTTGGAGAGCATATCTGTCCACCTACAACACACTTCTGGTTAACCATATGCTAATCATGTAATTGTTATGCACATTTGAGCTCACTTTGTCAAATGAGAAGAAAAAGTAAATAATTATAAAGGCTGTAGGAGATGGGAAGAAAAACTCTTGATGAAATTTATCCCAAGTACAACACAGTTTTGTACCTTTTTTTGCACAGTACCTTTCCTTTAGAACACAAGGAAAGGTACACTTCTATTTGTGAAATAAACATTTGAAATTAACAAAAAAAATGAAAAATAATGACACAAAATCTTCAGTTCTGGTTTATGCAATGTCTCCTCCTTGATATGTTTCTAAAACATCTATTTTCACCATTAGAGAAATATAGCAAGTTGAAAATCTGCAAATTCCCCTTGTTGCAGTTTTTTTTTAAATAAAATACCATCTTTGATTCCAGTAATTTCTTTTAGGGCACACCATCCTTTCAACATCATCTCAGAGAAATGTCTCTACAATGGGAATGTTGTAATTCTGACTTGGCTTTTTATGTTAGAAACCTGAAATTGGGTCATGGATGTCACAAAAATAATTTTACCAGCATTGACTTAAAAATACATTTCTTCAGTTCTGATTTCCCAGAAAGTATCAGACTCATTATAGTGACAGAAAAAGGTATACGTTTATTAGTATTATTATTTAATAACCTTTATGATCATCAAGTCCAAGCAGTAACCAGCAGTGCCAAGATGAGTTGTTATGACTCAATGCAACTGTCCTGAGAGAGAGACAGCCAAAGAGACAGGGAATTTGGACAGCCCTGCACTGTTTATCAGGCATACAAGGACAGGAGGTAAATGGTCAGAAATCACAGGATACTTTGGTGGGTCTGTTACAGCAATTTTTTTGTCTCAGGTGAACCTTCAAAGTCCCTCAAGGTCGAATATGGAGGTGCTTGTTAAGAACTAGGGAGGAAAGGAAGCAGAAAAACTAGATAAAAAGAAAATACCAGAGTACGTTAAACAGCGTAAGTATATAAAATACCTGCAGTAGCTTGCCTGCAATTCCAACTAATATATAACACATTTAAAACTACTGCAAAGCATTCCCATAGTTCGTAATACAGACGGGGGAGCATCATAACACCTAGTGGTACAAATTTTATTCAAACTATGTTTAAATTATTTAGAATAGAATCGAATCATAGAATAGTTAGGGTTGGAAAGGACCTTAAGATCATCTAGTTCCAACCCCCCTGCCATGGGCAGCGACACCTCACACTAAACCGTATCACCCAAGGCCTCGTCCAACCTGGTCTCCTGGTCCAACCTGAATGAAGCATTCACAACCTCCCTGGGCAACCCATTCCAGTGCTTCACCACCCTAACAGGAAAGAATTTCCTCCTTACATCCAATCTAAACTTCCCCTGTTTAGGTTTTCACCCATTACCCCTTGCCCTATCGCTACAGTCCCTAATGAAGAGTCCCTCCCCAGCATCCCTATAGGCCCCCTTCAGATACTGGAAGGCCGTTATGAGGTCTCCACGCAGCCTTCTCTTCTCCCAGATGAACAGGCCCAGCTTCCTCAGCCTGTCTTCATAAGGGAGGTGCTCTGGTCCCCTGATCATCCTCGTGGCCCTTCTCTGGACTTGTTCCAACAGTTCCATGTCCTTGTTATGTTGAGGACACCAGAACTGCACACAATACTCCAGGTGAGGTCTCACAAGAGCAGAGTAGATGGGCAGGATCACCTCCTTCGACCTGCTGGTCATGCTCCTTTTGATGCAGCCCAGGATACGGCTGGCTTTCTGGGCTGCGAACGCACACTGCCAGCCCATGTTCATTTTCTCACCAACCAACACCCCCAAGTCCATCTCTGCAGGGCTGCCCTGAATTTCTTCTCTGCCCAACCTGTAGCTGTCCCTGGGATTGCTCCAACCCAGGTGTAGGACCTTGCACTTGGCATGGTTAAACTTCATGAAGTTGGCATTTAAATCCAGACGGAAATTTTCCAAGAACCAACATGAGATTACCAGTACCGCCAGCTTTTGATTAAACTAAGTATGAGTCAAGAATGGATTTCCTCACCGAGTACGGTGCTTCACCTTACCTTAGATCCAAGATACACAAATAGTCACAGAATTGAAACAAAACCTAGATATATGAACAATCTATGACTTACTCTAATTCCAGACTTATTGCAGCAAAGAGAAAATTAAATACGTATTAATGCCATGACAGATTGTTACCATGAGTGTGGGAAATACTGAAAAAGTACAATTAATAATTATTAGAACAGAGAACAACCATTAAATTCTTATAATATTAGTTTTCACTCTTCTATCACCAGATACTCTTAAATCTTAAAAAAAATATCAATACAGTAAGATGCCAGTCAGCATAAAACAAGTTCCTAAATGTCTCCTGCATTAGTGAGGCTTGGCTGAGATCTGCTTAGATTCAACTGTTCATTCACAGTATTGCAATACTGTAAACAGATTAATTCACAAGTAATTCTCTTGCTATCACCGATGCCAGCTTTCTTTGCTTTTCTCTGTCTGATTAGTGTAGGTTACCACAGTACAATTTTCCATTTAGTACCACATCAGGGCCAGGTAAACAAGTCAAAGGATCCTTTCTAGATGAACCACAAAAACATCCTCAGATAGGATTTATGAACAGATTAACCTCACCCTGTTCTTACAATATGAGCAATGTTGCAAAGTTACTAACACCCCAGGATCACGCATGCAGGTCTAACAAGAAGACAGAAAGTACTTAAAAAGCTTGTCTCTCTAAGACAGAAAAGAGGTAGCATTTTACTCTAAGATATTCAGGTTACTATCGATTTTAGTTTTTTGTAGAATACTTATGTGGATACTTTAATGGACACTAATTAACAGCATCTTCCCTTCAAAACTAATGTCATGGAACCAAGGAGAAAAAAAGAACGCACAAGCAGTACTTCGACTTATTTTCAAAGGTTTGGGGAAGTGAAGAGAGTCCCCAGAACATGTATGCCTATAAAGATGCTGAAAAAGAAGCAGGAAGGGGGAAGTAGTCATCAAAAAAAGTAAACCACCTGTTACGCAAGGACTAAGGCCAAGTAAAGGTTATTTTCTGCATGTCTCTGTATGTTTCTATTTTAAGGGTTCACAGACATTTTAGCACAGAAGCTTCTTACAATCACACTGCATTGAAAAAAATCTAAAAGTGAACATAGTCGCCCTCATGAGGAGGAACCTCAAAACATAGCAACGTGGGCCATTTTACACTTCACCAAACCATTCATGTAGCTCTGATTTGTGATTTCATAAATATGTACTTAATGTCTACCTATCGTATGACTTTATAAAACAATTATCCTAGTGATGTATGAGCAATGTTTTGCATTTCAAATGAAATTGCTGTCCCATGAGAGTCAGATTATACACCCAGTTAAGCATTGATTTAAATGCAAAATTACATTGGATTACCATCATGGCATTCAACCTGATCTGAACTCAGCATGTTTCTGGGCTCATTTATCCTTGCAGAAAATCACTGTTTTGCACTGATATTCACAATCTGACATGGCAAACAAGCACGCTATGTAACAACTGAGGAAATGAACTTTAAAGTGAAAGAAACCGAAAGGCATAATTACCCATGGCAAACTAATTTGTTCATTGAGTGATTACAGTGCCTTTTAAAATCTTGCAATCTACCATGGTACAGAACAATTTAAACTTTGGTTGCTTTCCTATGTGAAACAGAGACACTTTTTTCTCCTTTTGACAGGCTTTCCTTTTACTATGATGGTAGTTCAAACATAGAGTATATCCACTGAGCTACTCAGAACACAGGAGAGAAAACTCATTTACCTTTACATTAGGTTGCAATGCACAAATAAGCAAATAGTTTAACAGCTTCAAATAGGTATAATTTCTTTCAGGTTCAAAAATCAGTTTACTTGTTTTGCTACTGCTAATTACCTCTTATATAAATAATTGCTTTATTGTGCCCAAGAAGGGCAACAAAGCTGGTGAAAGGCCTAGAGCACATGTCTTATGAAGAGTGACTGAGGGAACTGAGGTTGATTAGTTTGGAGAAAAGGATGTTCAGGGAAAATCTTATTGCTCGCTACAGCTACCTGAAAGGATGATGGAGATGGGTGGATATAGGTTCCTTCTCCCAGTTAACAAGTGAGAGGACAAGAGGTAATGACCTGAGGTTGCACCAGGGGGTGTTTAGATTGGATATTAGGAAAAAATTCTTCACTGAAAAGGCTGTGAAGCATTGGAACAGGCTGCTCAGGGAAGTGGTTGAGTCACTGTCCCTGCAGGTATTTAAAAGTTGTGTAGATGTGGTGCCTGGGGATGTGGGAGGGTGTGAATGCTTCATCCCTGGTGGTGTTCAAGGCCAGGCTGAACAGACCCTTGGGTAACACGCTTTAGTGGGAGGTGTCCCTGCCCATGGCAGGGGGGTTGGAACTAGATGATCTTAAGGTCCTTTCCAACCTGGATACTACGGTTTAGCGGTAGACCTGGCAGTGTTAGGTTAACACTTAGACTTGATGAACTTAAAGGTCTTTTCCAACCTAAATGATTCCATGATTCTTTTTATGTTCTGTGCTTCATTTAACTTCCAAATTCTGTGTACATTTTTCTTCTAACAGATTATTAACGATTCTGCTGGAAACAGAGCCCTGCATTGAAAAGAGCCCACGTTCTATCTGGTAAAACACTTGAAACACAAAGCCTCTGTTTTAATAATAAAACTTGAAGTTGTGCATGTGTTATGGTACTACTGTCTTTTTCATTCAATATTAGTGCATTGAATTTGCACAGTAACACTGGAGACTCCTACAAGCATCCACTTATTCCTCAGCAGATCTTGGCGGAATCCACACACACATCAAAAGTGAAAAATGACTAAACAACCATGGACTGAATACAGAATTGGACATCATAGGATTTAAAGATGAACAACAAAGCCCCCACAGATTCTTAGCAGACCTCAACAGATTGAAAGGTCTTTCTATGCTTTCTATGCTACATTGCTCTAGGAGCTGGGTTTTGTGTATTAGGGTAAGGTAACCCTGGGCACCTGATTTGTAGGATAGGTTTGTAGATTACAGAAGCTCTGTGACAAATTCTTAATATTTTTTTGAATAAGAACAGAATTTCTGGGTTTGATTTGCACTCACTCTTACAGTTTTAAAGTCTGAAAGTGCTTTGGGGAAGAGGTAATTTCTTTCTAATTATACTATTAAGTATTTGATCATTTGCATCCCCTGAGTGAGAGTAATACCCTTTAAAACACCGCTGTGCAAAAGAAGATTACGGTCAATATGGGCTGGGCTGGGTGTTTTTAGCTCCTAGTAGAATAAAAGCACAGCACCATGAGTGCAGATGTAGCAGCAGAACTGAAATCATAAGATACTTTCCAAACTATGTAATTAATTATTCCACTCATTGTCTGCATTACAACGAAGTGATTGTGAAAAAACATATCTTGATTTGGACAAAAAGGAAGGATACAAATCGTATCCCAAATGACCTGGAGTAAGTATCAAAGGAGAATGAATTCATTCATTAAATATTGGAACTTCCCTTTTTAATACACATTTGAATAAAGAATGGAAAAAAAAAAAAGTAAAAGCATTTAACAACATAAAGAGGTGTTTGGAAGAGATTGCAAAACAACACATAGGTCTTAGCAAAAAAAAAAATAAATCCAAGCTCTTCTGTATAGATCCCTCCCATCCTTTTTTTTTCTTCATGTACAAACATATCAAGTATATATTATACATTCTCCAAGGCAAAAATATTGCTACTTAAATTACATTTATATGATTTCTAGATTAAAAATGAAAACTAAATCAATTTGCCAGATCAATTTTTCTTAAACAAGTTCATCATACTCTGGAGCAATGAACCAATCAATAGGGAATGTTTTTCAGACGCTTTGTAGCCATCCCACTTTAGTAATTGCTATAATTTCGTATTGACAGGTGATAAGATGCTTTGAAGGTTGAACTGATATGTTATTGCTACAAGGCAATGCCACAACAATAAAAATATACCACCAGAGGGCCAGGGTTTGGAAATCAAACAAGAGGTAAGCTGCTACATTATGCATTTGACCCTAGAGGTAACCCAAGAGTACGTTTTCTGGTTGCATTCAAAGACACAAAAAAGAAAGAAGAAAGGAACTGCTACTACATAATTTCAAAATTATTTTCTAATTAAAGAAAAGAATGTTGCATGGCACCATCTAATTGTATATGTTGGATGCTTGGAAAACTTGACTTTGGTCACAAGTTCCTGACTGAAACAGAAATAGCGTAAGAAATTACACATAAGGTGGCTGGAGTGAGTAAAAGGATTCCTATCTAACAAGAGACACAGGAAAAATTATTTGCCTTGTAATGATTCTTGAACAGCTGCACTCCATATTTCCACAACCTACCAACTCAGCAGGATATCATAATATATAAAAAACAGCTACTGAAATCAAAGCTTGATTCATTATGAAGAGGACTTTCAGCTGCGTGCTCAGGTCACATTGTTGGATGCCTTTTTCAGAAATGTGCCAAAGTGCAGAATCCACACACACTGCCAAAAGGAAAATTTAAGACCTGCATTCTTATCTGCTAATGGTCAAAGACTTGGACTTTATCTGAGCTCAATTAAACCACTAAGTTGGCTACAAGAGTGGAAAAGCATTCGCTCTTCAATTCTGAATGTCTCAAATTTGGGAAGAAACAAATACCCTGTATTTAGCTATGGGGACAGTGCAGGGAAGTTAACAAAAGCACTGACATCCACAGGTGCGGGACCAAGTACTCAAGTACACACTCCAGTAAATCAGCTGGAGTTTTCACACCCAGGGAGTAGCCATGAGCACACTGAATGCTGCACAGCACAAAGCCCTAGTGCTATCACACACATAGACCTCAGATGCTCAGATTCTATGATTGTGTGTAGTGGAATATACGGACAGTCAGTTATGGCACTTATTAACGTTTTGGTGTTGTGGGTTTTTGGGGTTTTTTTTTTTAGTTTGTTTTTTTTTTTTTTTTTGAGGCAAACTGGGATGTCCTTAGAATCATAGAATCGTTAGGGTTGGAAAGGACCTTAAGATCATCTAGTTCCAACCCCCTTGCCATGGGAAGGGACACCGTACGCTAAATCATATCACCCAAGGCCACGTCCAACCTGGCCTTGAACACTGTCAGGGATGGAGCATTCGCAACCTCCCTGGGCAACCCATTCCAGTGCCTCACCACCCTAACAGGAAAGAATTTCTTCCTTACATCCAGTCTAAACTTCCCCTGTTTAGGTTTTAACCCGTTACCCCTTGTCCTGTCACTACAGTCCCTAATGAAGAGTCCCTCCCCAGCATCCCTATAGGCCCCCTTCAGATACTGGAAGGCTGCTATGAGGTCTCCACATAGAATTCTCTTCTCCCGGATGAACAGGCCCAGCTTCCTCAGCCTGTCTTCATAAGGGAGGTGCTCTGGTCCCCTGATCATCCTCGTGGCCCTTCTCTGGACTTGTTCCAACAGTTCCATGTCCTTGTTACGTTGAGGACACCAGAATTGCACACAATACTCCAGGTGAGGTCTCACAAGAGCAGAGTAGACAGGCAGGATCACCTCCTTCGACCTGCTGGTCATGCTCCTTTTGATGCAGCCCAGGATACGGCTGGCTTTCTGGGCTGCGAACGCACACTGCCAGCCTATGTTCATTTTCTCATCCACCAACACCCCCAAGTCCATCTCCACAGGGCTGCTCTGAATTTCTTCTCTGCCCAACCTGTAGCTGTCCCTGGGATTGCTCCGACCCAGGTGTAGGACCTTGCACTTGGCATGGTTAAACTTCATAAAGCTGGCATCAGCCCACCTCACAAGCGTGTCAAGGTCCCTCTGGATGGCATTCTTTCCCTCCAGCGTTATCAACCGAACCACACAGCTTGGTGTCCTTGGCAAACCTGCTGAGGGTGCACTCAATCCCACTGTCCATGTCAGCAACAAAGATGTTAAACAAGAGCGGTCCCAACACCAATCCCTGAGGGACACCACACGTTACTGGTCTACAGCTGGATACTGAGCCATTGACCACAACTCTTTGTGCGCGGCCATCCAGCCAGTTCTTTACCCACCGAGTGGTCCATCCATTAAATAGATGTCACTCCAATTTAGAGACAAGGATGTCGTGTGGGACAGTGCTGAACGCTTTACACAAGTCCAGGTAGATGACATCAACTGCTCTACCCCTGTCCGTCAGTTCTGTAGCCCCATCACAGAAGGCCCCCAAGTTGGTCAGGCAGGATTTCCCCTTAGTGAAGCCATGCTGGCTGTCACCAAGCACCTTGTTGATTTTCATGTGCCTTAGCATGCCTTCCAGGAGAATCTGCTCCAAGATTTTGCCAGGCACAGAGGTGAGACTGACTGGTCTGTAATTCCCTGGGTCATCCATTTTCCCCTTCTTGAAAATGGGGGTTATATTTCCCTTTCTCCAGTCATCGGGAACTTCACCTGACTGCCATGATTTCTCAAATATGATAGCCAGTGGCTTCGCAACTTCATTCGCCAGCCCCTTCAGGACCCACGGATGGATTTCATCAGGACCCACGGACTTGTGCACATTCAGATTTTTAAGATGGTCTTGAACCAAATCCTCTCCTACAGTGGGTGCAAGGTCTTAATTCTCACAGTCCCTGCATCTGCCTTCCAAGACTTGGGTGGCTTGGTCAGAGCCTTTGGCAGCGAAGACTGAGGCAAAGAAGTCATTCAGAACGACAGCCTTCTCCAAATCCTGTGTAGCCAGTTCTCCTGAGAGCTTCCTGAGGGGGCCTACCTTCTCCCTAGTCTGTTTTTTAGTTGCTACGTGCCTGTAGAATCCCTTCCTGTTATCTTTAACATCCCTAGCCAAGTTTAACTCTAACTGGGCCTTAGCTTTCCTAACCTGGTCCCTAGCTTCCCAGACAACATCCCTGTACTCTTCCCATGCCACCTGTCCTTGCTTTCACTTATTATAAGCCTCTTTTTCAACTGAATTTTCCTCAGGAGCTCCTTATCCATCCAAGGAGGTCTCCTGGCCCTCCTGCTGCACTTCCTTCTGGTTGGGATGCAACACTCCTGAGCTTGTAGCAGGTGATCCTTGAATATCAACCAACAGTCTTGAGCCCCCCTGCCCTCTAGGGCTCTATCCCATGGAACCTCACTAAGCAGGTTCCTGAAGAGGCCAAAGTCTGCTCTTTTGAAGTCTAGGGCACTGAGCTTGCTGCACACTCTTCTCACTGTCCTGAGGATCTCAAATTCGAGCTTCTCATGATTACTGCAACCAAGGCTGCCCTGGTGCGTCACATTTCCAATGAGCCCTTCCCTGTTGGTGAGCATGAGGTCAAGCATGGCACCTCTCCTTGTCGGCTCCTCTATTACTTGCAGGAGGAAGTTGTCTTCTATACAACTGAGGAACCTCCTGGATTGCTTGTGCCGGGCCATACCGTCCTTCCAACTGATGTCAGAGTGTTTGGAGTCACCCATGAGAACAAGGGCCTGTGAGCATGAGGCTTTTCCTATCTATCTATGGAGTGCTTCATCCGCAGGTTCTCCTTGATCAGGCGCTCTATAACAGATCCCCACAGTAATGTCTCCCATAGCTATATTCCCTTTATTCCTGACCCACAAACTCTCTGTGGACTGCTCACCTGTCCCCAGACAGAGCTCCACACTCTCCAGCCTATCCCTAACATAAAGGGCAACTCCCCCTCCCCGCCTGCCAGGCCTGTCCTTCCTAAAGAGCCTGTAACCTTCCATTCCAACACTCCAGTCGTAGGAGCCATCCCACCATGTTTCTGTGACGCCTATTATATCATACCCCCTAGACGTGCACACATCTCTAATTCCTCTTGTTTGCTCCCCATGCTACGGGCATTTGTATAGAGGCATCTGAGCCGAGCTCCAACTGAAGCCGGCTCATTGGCTGGAGCGGCTGGGATATCTCTATATTGCTCCGAGCATTTATTATAGGTGCTGTCAACTGACTGCGTGTGTTGGGATGGAATGATGCCCCCCTTCCCCAACACGTCTAGTTTAAAGCCTCCTTGACCAGTCTGTCAAGCCTCCTACCAAAAGTGCTCTTTCCCTTCTTTATCATCAGACCAGCTCTACCAGCCTCCACTAAACCTGGCCTACAAGCTTGGGTCCCATGTTTAAGACACCCAAACCCTTGACTATGACACCACCCTTTTAACCATTTATTAACCTGGCTAATCCTCCTAGCTTTTTTTAGGTCCTCCCCTGTACCCTGGAGAGCTGATGAAAAGATTATCTGAGCTCCAGAGCCTCGAACCACCTCTCCCAGGGCTCTGTAGTCCTTCTTTATGTTCCCCAGGCTACTACTATCTATATCCCTAGCACCCACATGTATCACCAGGAGCGGGTAATAGTCCATGGGACTTACTAGAGCAGGCAGCCTCTCTGCCACATCCCTGATCCGTGCCCCCGGTAGGGAACACACCTCCCTTGAGACGGGGTCTGGCCAGCAGACGAGTGCTCCTGTCTCTTTTCAGTGTAGAGTCCCCTACTACTATGACCCGCCACTTTTTCCTAGCAGCACCAGTAGAGATCTTTAGCAGTGCACCAGCCGGCTGTTTCTGGCTCGAGTGCGTTTCCTCATTAGCCCCCTGCAGGACAGCAAAGCGGTTCTGCCCGGCGACAGGGGATTTAGGGGGAAGCCCCTTGCTTTTGGTTGTCCTTTTCCTTCTTTTTTGTTGATTTTTGTCACTAATTCCCAGCTTCCCGAGTTAACGGCCTCCTTCTTTCCTTCATGAGGTAGAGGTGAAGCTCGAGGCCCCTGCACAGTTTGGGCCTGGAGCAAGCATTCCTGCTTCCTCTCAGCTTCCCTGACATCTCGCAGTCTATTAACATCATCCCTCAGCTCAGCCCCTGCTGCAGGAGGACGTCCACCAGGGAGCACCGAGTGCAGCCTTCCCCATTGTGCACCCTCCCCTCAGGAGACCAGCGCAGGCACTCTCTACACCCCGAGCTCTGCACTGCAGCCTCCCCTCTCACCGGCTCTGTCTGGGTGCCTACGCTGGCCACCGCCGGGGCAGCCAGAGCAGAGCTCCCGGACCGGGCCCTGCTCACACGCCGAGTGCTCACCACCCCGCTCCCCTGCCCGCGCGAACCGCCTCGACCCGCTCTGTTCACCGCGCTCCCTGGGCCAGGTTTTTACCCAGTCAGGGCTGGTGCCGCGGCTCCAGGCTCCGCCCACTATGAGTCAGCTGCTCTCTCTCGTCAGCTGAGCTGCCGGCTCCTGGGCAGGTCCTGTCGAGGACTTGAGGCTCCCTCGGTGGCTCTTGTCGCTCTGAGTTGAGGCTCCTGGACGCTGATCTCCCCCCCCCAGCTCCGGTGTTGAAGGCGTCGTCTCTCGAGCTACTCACCTCAGCAATTCCTTCTTCCAGAGGAGATAAAAAAAAAATAATCCTTATACTATGGAAAGTGATATCAGTATGTAAGTTCAGAACAGCATTAGCTAGGTGACATCTGTTAGGCAATGCAGTCACTAAATACATATCTAAATGAAAACCTGTACTCATCTTGCATAATATTTCCTCTGATATAATTCAAGCAACATCTCAGTCCGACACATCCAGGATAAGAAACATACTTTGGACAACTTTATTTTAATCTTAAATCCCCAGAAAATTATATATTTCCAAAGCATCTGGGAATGCTGGCTTTACCATGTCCTACCCCTCCCCTCCCCATTTAGAATTTGAAGGTGAACGAGTCTTAAAACAATTTTTTTGCTATCATAAAGTAGATTCAACAAAAAAAAAAAAGCCAAAATCTCCATGCTTAAAATTTCTTTGATCTCTTGTGGTACAATAATAAGAATCATGAAGTCTCTTTTTATCACATATTGCATGAAAAATATATAATTAGTTGTAAGTTTTTAAATTTGATTTTATATCTACTTCTTTAAATTTACTGGATCACATTCCCACCTCTGTGCTTAGCTGGGAAGGTGTGTAAATAAAAAATCTTAATACTATCTGTAATTTGTTTTTCAGAGGCTGTTTTCAAAGTTGTAGGAGCTAATTTAGTACAGCTAGGTCTATGAGATTCAAGCAAATAATAAAGAACTATTACATGCTAAAGAAGCTAATGATAGGGATAGAAGCTATCTTTATCTAGCTCTGAAGGAGTTAAAACTGAATCTTTTGTAGATGTTCTTTGAAAATGTTCAATCTTAGCAGCACTATATTTGAACGTTCATGCTACTATAAAATTGGTATGATTGAAAGGAAGATAGAAATTGGCTATTAATATTGCATCTCATTGTTAAAAGTGAAAGGAAAAAAAAAGAGCATTTTTGCTTTTGAAATGAGCAATTGTGTAGTATATGTGTATCACAATGCAAGGAGGAAGTAACAGCAAGTACAGAGACCAGAGGACTTAGTTTCTGTTCCTACTGCTTAACAATTCAACCTTTCTCACTATCTAACCAGTAGGGTCATTTTCCATTGCTGCTTATCAATTCAGACACATGTTGCAAAAGAGTGTTTCATACCATGTGGGGGACCTCTTTAATGCATTAACTTTTACTGAAAGAAAATGTATTCAGCAAACCAGGTCATTTTTAGGTCACCCTGTTTTTCTCTTAGCTTGTAATTTCTGAAGTTCTCAATCTCAATGACAGGGAAAATGCTATGCCTGGTTCTATTTATTTTAATAGCATGGGTGTCTTGTACCCACTTACATCCTGCTTCTTGAGTTGAACACCTTCCAACAAAAGAAAATAATTTTTGTATTTATACCATAAAGTGCACTCTTAGTCAAGTGAAAAGTAAGAGAGAAGTGGAGCATATCTTAGTCATGCTCCAAATAAAACAAGCACAAAATCATTTATAAAGTCTGCTCAGCCTTTTGTAGCTGAGCACAAGCTTAAATATACATCTGATAACCTAAGCTTATAACATAGATGAGGTATGCCAATTTTGAACCATATCCCCACAAGAACTTCTTAGTAAGAAATGACAAA
>NW_026912960.1:25000-28051 GCF_034315485.1 Pezoporus occidentalis | reverse complement strand
TATACAGGAAAAAAGAGGAAACGTAACAAAGTGAGCAAAATAAAACATGTTCAAGAGCATTCTAATGACCCACAGAGGTTCTCAACCCTAACCCTAACCCTAACCCTAACCCTAACCCTAACCCTAACCCTAACCTAACCCTAACCCTAACCCATTTCTCCCCTGTAACTGTAACAAAGTGAGTGTAATACTATATATATATATATATACAGGAAAACACAGGAAACGTAACAAAGTGATCAAAATAAAGCATGTTCAAGAGGATTCTAATGACCCACAGAGGTTCTCAACCCTAACCCTAACCCTAACCCTAACCCTAACCCTAACCCTAACCGTAAACCTAACCCTACCCCATTTCTCCCCTCTAACTGTAACAAAGCGAGTGTAATACTATATATCTAGATATATAGGAAAACACAGTAAACGTAACAAAGTGAGCAAAATAAAGTATGTTCAAGAGCATTCTAATGACCCACAGAGGTTCTCAACCCCAACCCTAACCCTAACCCTAACCCTAACCCTAACCCATTTCTCCCCTGTAACTGTAACAAAGTGAGTGCAACACTATATATATAGATATATAGGAAAACACAGTAAATGTAACAAAGTGAGCAAAATAAAGCATGTTCAAGAGCATTCTAATGACCCACAGAGGTACTCAACCCTAACCCTAACCCTAACCCTAACACTAACCCTAACCCATTTCTCCCCTGTAACTGTAACAAAGTGAGTGTAATACTATATGTATATATATATACAGGAAAACAGAGGAAACGTAACAAAGTGAGCAAAATAAAACATGTTCAAGAGCATTCTAATGACCCACAGAGGTTCTCAACCCTAACCCTAACCCTAACCCTAACCCTAACCCTAACCCTAACCCTAACCCTAACCCATTTCTCCCCTGTAACTGTAACAAAGTGAGTGTAATACTATATATATATATATATACAGGAAAACAGAGGAAACGTAACAAAGTGATCAAAATAAAGCATGTTCAAGAGGATTCTAATGACCCACAGAGGTTCTCAACCCTAACCCTAACCCTAACCCTAACCCTAACCGTAAACCTAACCCTACCCATTTCTCCCCTGTAACTGTAACAAAGCGAGTGTAATACTATATATCTAGATATATAGGAAAACACAGTAAACGTAACAAAGTGAGCAAAATAAAGCATGTTCAAGAGCATTCTAATGACCCACAGAGGTTCTCAACCCCAACCCTAACCCTAACCCTAGCACTAACCCTAAGCCATTTTTCCCCTGTAACTGTAACAAAGTGAGTGTAATACTATATATATATATATATATAGGAAAACACAGTAAATGTAACAAAGTGAGCAAAATAAAGCATGTTCAAGAGCATTCTAATGACCCACAGAGGTTCTCAACCCTAACCCTAACCCTAACCCTAACACTAACCCTAACCCATTTCTCCCCTGTAACTGTAACAAAGTGAGTGTAATACTATATGTATATATATATACAGGAAAACAGAGGAAACGTAACAAAGTGAGCAAAATAAAACATGTTCAAGAGCATTCTAATGACCCACAGAGGTTCTCAACCCTAACCCTAACCCTAACCCTAACCCTAAACCTAACCCTAACCCTAACCCATTTCTCCCCTGTAACTGTAACAAAGTGAGTGTAATACTATATGTATATATATATACAGGAAAACAGAGGAAACGTAACAAAGTGATCAAAATAAAGCATGTTCAAGAGGATTCTAATGACCCACAGAGGTTCTCAACCCTAACCCTAACCCTAACCCTAACCCTAACCCTAACCCTAACCGTAAACCTAACCCTACCCCATTTCTCCCCTCTAACTGTAACAAAGCGAGTGTAATACTATATATCTAGATATATAGGAAAACACAGTAAACGTAACAAAGTGAGCAAAATAAAGTATGTTCAAGAGCATTCTAATGACCCACAGAGGTTCTCAACCCCAACCCTAACCCTAACCCTAACCCTAACCCTAACCCATTTCTCCCCTGTAACTGTAACAAAGTGAGTGCAACACTATATATATAGATATATAGGAAAACACAGTAAATGTAACAAAGTGAGCAAAATAAAGCATGTTCAAGAGCATTCTAATGACCCACAGAGGTACTCAACCCTAACCCTAACCCTAACCCTAACACTAACCCTAACCCATTTCTCCCCTGTAACTGTAACAAAGTGAGTGTAATACTATATGTATATATATATACAGGAAAACAGAGGAAACGTAACAAAGTGAGCAAAATAAAACATGTTCAAGAGCATTCTAATGACCCACAGAGGTTCTCAACCCTAACCCTAACCCTAACCCTAACCCTAACCCTAAACCTAACCCTAACCCTAACCCATTTCTCCCCTGTAACTGTAACAAAGTGAGTGTAATACTATATGTATATATATATACAGGAAAACAGAGGAAACGTAACAAAGTGATCAAAATAAAGCATGTTCAAGAGGATTCTAATGACCCACAGAGGTTCTCAACCCTAACCCTAACCCTAACCCTAACCCTAACCCTAACCGTAAACCTAACCCTACCCCATTTCTCCCCTCTAACTGTAACAAAGCGAGTGTAATACTATATATCTAGATATATAGGAAAACACAGTAAACGTAACAAAGTGAGCAAAATAAAGTATGTTCAAGAGCATTCTAATGACCCACAGAGGTTCTCAACCCCAACCCTAACCCTAACCCTAACCCTAACCCTAACCCATTTCTCCCCTGTAACTGTAACAAAGTGAGTGCAACACTATATATATAGATATATAGGAAAACACAGTAAATGTAACAAAGTGAGCAAAATAAAGCATGTTCAAGAGCATTCTAATGACCCACAGAGGTACTCAACCCTAACCCTAACCCTAACCCTAACACTAACCCTAACCCATTTCTCCCCTGTAACTGTAACAAAGTGAGTGTAATACTATATGTATATATATATACAGGAAAACAGAGGAAACGTAACAAAGTGAGCAAAATAAAACATGTTCAAGAGCATTCTAATGACCCACAGAGGTTCTCAACCCTAACCCT
>NW_026912960.1:17500-20000 GCF_034315485.1 Pezoporus occidentalis | reverse complement strand
CCTAACCCTAACCCTAACCCTAACCCTAACCCTAACCCTATTTCTCCCCTGTAACTGTAACAAAGTGAGTGTAATACTATATGTATATATATATACAGGAAAACAGAGGAAACGTAACAAAGTGATCAAAATAAAGCATGTTCAAGAGGATTCTAATGACCCACAGAGGTTCTCAACCCTAACCCTAACCCTAACCCTAACCCTAACCCTAACCGTAAACCTAACCCTACCCCATTTCTCCCCTCTAACTGTAACAAAGCGAGTGTAATACTATATATCTAGATATATAGGAAAACACAGTAAACGTAACAAAGTGAGCAAAATAAAGTATGTTCAAGAGCATTCTAATGACCCACAGAGGTTCTCAACCCCAACCCTAACCCTAACCCTAACCCTAACCCTAACCCATTTCTCCCCTGTAACTGTAACAAAGTGAGTGCAACACTATATATATAGATATATAGGAAAACACAGTAAATGTAACAAAGTGAGCAAAATAAAGCATGTTCAAGAGCATTCTAATGACCCACAGAGGTACTCAACCCTAACCCTAACCCTAACCCTAACACTAACCCTAACCCATTTCTCCCCTGTAACTGTAACAAAGTGAGTGTAATACTATATGTATATATATATACAGGAAAACAGAGGAAACGTAACAAAGTGAGCAAAATAAAACATGTTCAAGAGCATTCTAATGACCCACAGAGGTTCTCAACCCTAACCCTAACCCTAACCCTAACCCTAACCCTAAACCTAACCCTAACACTAATTCTAACCCATTTCTCCCCTGTAACTGTAACAAAGTGAGTGTAATACTATATGTATATATATATACAGGAAAACAGAGGAAACGTAACAAAGTGATCAAAATAAAGCATGTTCAAGAGGATTCTAATGACCCACAGAGGTTCTCAACCCTAACCCTAACCCTAACCCTAACCCTAACCGTAAACCTAACCCTACCCATTTCTCCCCTCTAACTGTAACAAAGCGAGTGTAATACTATATATATAGATATATAGGAAAACACAGTAAACGTAACAAAGTGAGCAAAATAAAGTATGTTCAAGAGCATTCTAATGACCCACAGAGGTTCTCAACCCCAACCCTAACCCTAACCCTAACCCTAACCCTAACCCATTTCTCCCCTGTAACTGTAACAAAGTGAGTGCAACACTATATATATAGGAAAACACAGTAAATGTAACAAAGTGAGCAAAATAAAGCATGTTCAAGAGCATTCTAATGACCCACAGAGGTTCTCAACCCTAACCCTAACCCTAACCCTAACCCTAACCCTAACCCTTTCCCATTTCTCCCCTGTAACTGTAACAAAGTGAGTGTAATACTATATGTATATATATATACAGGAAAACAGAGGAAACGTAACAAAGTGAGCAAAATAAAGCATGTTCAAGAGCATTCTAATGACCCACAGAGGTTCTCAACCCTAACCCTAACCCTAACCCTAACCCTAACCCTAACCCTAACCCTATTTCTCCCCTGTAACTGTAACAAAGTGAGTGTAATACTATATATATATATATATACAGGAAAACAGAGGAAACGTAACAAAGTGATCAAAATAAAGCATGTTCAAGAGCATTCTAATGACCCACAGAGGTTCTCAACCCTAACCCTAACCCTAACCCTAACCCTAACCCTAACCTAACCCTAACCCCATTTCTCCCCTGTAACTGTAACAAAGTGAGTGTAATACTATATATATAGATATATAGGAAAACACAGTAAACGTAACAAAGTGAGCAAAATAAAGTATGTTCAAGAGCATTCTAATGACCCACAGAGGTTCTCAACCCTAACCCTAACCCTAACCCTAACCCTAACCCTAACCCATTTCTCCCCTGTAACTGTAACAAAGTGAGTGCAACACTATATATATAGATATATAGGAAAACACAGTAAATGTAACAAAGTGAGCAAAATAAAGCATGTTCAAGAGCATTCTAATGACCCACAGAGGTACTCAACCCTAACCCTAACCCTAACCCTAACCCTAACCCTAACCCATTTCTCCCCTGTAACTGTAACAAAGTGAGTGTAATACTATATATATATATATATACAGGAAAACAGAGGAAACGTAACAAAGTGAGCAAAATAAAACATGTTCAAGAGCATTCTAATGACCCACAGAGGTTCTCAACCCTAACCCTAACCCTAACCCTAACCCTAACCCTAAACCTAACCCTAACCCTAACCCATTTCTCCCCTGTAACTGTAACAAAGTGAGTGTAATACTATATGTATATATATATACAGGAAAACAGAGGAAACGTAACAAAGTGATCAAAATAAAGCATGTTCAAGAGGATTCTAATGACCCACAGAGGTTCTCAACCCTAACCCTAACCCTAACCCTAACCCTAACCGTAAACCTAACCCTACCCCATTTCTCCCCTCTAACTGTAACAAAGCGAGTGTAATACTATATATCTAGATATATAGGAAAACACAGTAAACGTAACAAAGTGAG
>NW_026912960.1:5000-7500 GCF_034315485.1 Pezoporus occidentalis | reverse complement strand
AAGTGAGTGTAATACTATATATATATATATATACAGGAAAACAGAGGAAACGTAACAAAGTGAGCAAAATAAAGCATGTTCAAGAGCATTCTAATGACCCACAGAGGTTCTCAACCCTAACCCTAACCCTAACCCTAACCCTAACCCTAACCCCCTAACCCTAACCCATTTCTCCCCTGTAACTGTAACAAAGTGAGTGTAATACTATATGTATATATATATACAGGAAAACAGAGGAAACGTAACAAAGTGAGCAAAATAAAGCATGTTCAAGAGCATTCTAATGACCCACAGAGGTTCTCAACCCTAACCCTAACCCTAACCCTAACCCTAACCCTAAACCTAACCCTACCCCATTTCTCCCCTGTAACTGTAACAAAGTGAGTGTAATACTATATGTATATATATATAGGAAAACACAGTAAACGTAACAAAGTGAGCAAAATAAAGCATGTTCAAGAGCATTCTAATGACCCACAGAGGTTCTCAACCCTAACCCTAACCCTAACCCTAACCCTAACCCTAACCCTAACCAACCCTAACCCTAACCCTAACCCTAACCCTAACCCTAACCCTAACCAGCCCTAACCCTAACCCTAACCCTAACCCTAAACCCTAACCCATTTCTCCCCTGTAACTGTAACAAAGTGAGTGTAATACTATATATATATATATATAGGAAAACACAGTAAACGTAACAAAGTGAGCAAAATAAAGTATGTTCAAGAGCATTCTAATGACCCACAGAGGTTCTCAACCCTAACCCTAACCCTAACCCTAACCCTAACCCTAACCCTAACCCATTTCTCCCCTGTAACTGTAACAAAGTGAGTGTAATACTATATATATATATATATAGGAAAACACAGTAAACGTAACAAAGTGAGCAAAATAAAGCATGTTCAAGAGCATTCTAATGACCCACAGAGGTTCTCAACCCTAACCCTAACCCTAACCCTAACCCTAACCTAACCCTAACCCATTTCTCCCCTGTAACTGTAACAAAGTGAGTGTAATACTATATGTATATATATATACAGGAAAACAGAGGAAACGTAACAAAGTGATCAAAATAAAGCATGTTCAAGAGGATTCTAATGACCCACAGAGGTTCTCAACCCTAACCCTAACCCTAACCCTAACCCTAACCCTAACCCTAACCGTAAACCTAACCCTAACCCATTTCTAACCTCTAACTGTAAAAAAGAGATTGTAATACTATATATATATATATATAGGAAAACACAGTAAACGTAACAAAGTGAGCAAAATAAAGCATGTTCAAGAGCATTCTAATGACCCACAGAGGTTCTCAACCCTAACCCTAACCCTAACCCTAACCCTAACCCTAACCCTAACCCATTTCTCCCCTGTAACTGTAACAAAGTGAGTGTAATACTATATATATAGATATATAGGAAAACACAGTAAATGTAACAAAGTGAGCAAAATAAAGCATGTTCAAGAGCATTCTAATGACCCACAGAGGTACTCAACCCTAACCCTAACCCTAACCCTAACCCTAACCCTAACCCTAACCCATTTCTCCCCTGTAACTGTAACAAAGTGAGTGTAATACTATATATATATATATATACAGGAAAACACAGGAAACGTAACAAAGTGAGCAAAATAAAGCATGTTCAAGAGCATTCTAATGACCCACAGAGGTTCTCAACCCTATCCCTAACCCTAACCCTAACCCTAAACCTAACCCTAACCCTAACCCATTTCTCCCCTGTAACTGTAACAAAGTGAGTGTAATACTATATGTATATATATATACAGGAAAACAGAGGAAACGTAACAAAGTGATCAAAATAAAGCATGTTCAAGAGGATTCTAATGACCCACAGAGGTTCTCAACCCTAACCCTAACCCTAACCCTAACCCTAACCCTAACCCTAACCCTAACCCTACCCATTTCTCCCCTCTAACTGTAACAAAGCGAGTGTAATACTATATATCTATATATATAGGAAAACACAGTAAACGTAACAAAGTGAGCAAAATAAAGTATGTTCAAGAGCATTCTAATGACCCACAGAGGTTCTCAACCCCAACCCTAACCCTAACCCTAACCCTAACCCTAACCCATTTCTCCCCTGTAACTGTAACAAAGTGAGTGCAACACTATATATATAGATATATAGGAAAACACAGTAAATGTAACAAAGTGAGCAAAATAAAGCATGTTCAAGAGCATTCTAATGACCCACAGAGGTACTCAACCCTAACCCTAACCCTAACCCTAACCCTAACACTAACCCTAACCCATTTCTCCCCTGTAACTGTAACAAAGTGAGTGTAATACTATATGTATATATATATACAGGAAAACACAGGAAACGTAACAAAGTGAGCAAAATAAAACATGTTCAAGAGCATTCTAATGACCCACAGAGGTTCTCAACCCTAACCCTAACCCTAACCCTAACCCTAACCCTAACCCTAACCCTAACCCATTTCTCCCCTGTAACTGTAACAAAGTGAGTGTAAT
>NW_026912960.1:0-2500 GCF_034315485.1 Pezoporus occidentalis | reverse complement strand
ACCCTAACCCTAACCCTAACCCTAACCCATTTCTCCCCTGTAACTGTAACAAAGTGAGTGTAATACTATATGTATATATATATACAGGAAAACAGAGGAAACGTAACAAAGTGATCAAAATAAAGCATGTTCAAGAGGATTCTAATGACCCACAGAGGTTCTCAACCCTAACCCTAACCCTAACCCTAACCCTAACCCTAACCGTAAACCTAACCCTACCCCATTTCTCCCCTCTAACTGTAACAAAGCGAGTGTAATACTATATATCTAGATATATAGGAAAACACAGTAAACGTAACAAAGTGAGCAAAATAAAGTATGTTCAAGAGCATTCTAATGACCCACAGAGGTTCTCAACCCCAACCCTAACCCTAACCCTAACCCTAACCCTAACCCATTTCTCCCCTGTAACTGTAACAAAGTGAGTGCAACACTATATATATAGATATATAGGAAAACACAGTAAATGTAACAAAGTGAGCAAAATAAAGCATGTTCAAGAGCATTCTAATGACCCACAGAGGTACTCAACCCTAACCCTAACCCTAACCCTAACACTAACCCTAACCCATTTCTCCCCTGTAACTGTAACAAAGTGAGTGTAATACTATATGTATATATATATACAGGAAAACAGAGGAAACGTAACAAAGTGAGCAAAATAAAACATGTTCAAGAGCATTCTAATGACCCACAGAGGTTCTCAACCCTAACCCTAACCCTAACCCTAACCCTAACCCTAACCCTAAACCTAACCCTAACCCTAACCCATTTCTCCCCTGTAACTGTAACAAAGTGAGTGTAATACTATATGTATATATATATACAGGAAAACAGAGGAAACGTAACAAAGTGATCAAAATAAAGCATGTTCAAGAGGATTCTAATGACCCACAGAGGTTCTCAACCCTAACCCTAACCCTAACCCTAACCCTAACCCTAACCCTAAACCTAACCCTACCCCATTTCTCCCCTCTAACTGTAACAAAGCGAGTGTAATACTATATATCTAGATATATAGGAAAACACAGTAAACGTAACAAAGTGAGCAAAATAAAGTATGTTCAAGAGCATTCTAATGACCCACAGAGGTTCTCAACCCCAACCCTAACCCTAACCCTAACCCTAACCCTAACCCATTTCTCCCCTGTAACTGTAACAAAGTGAGTGCAACACTATATATATAGATATATAGGAAAACACAGTAAATGTAACAAAGTGAGCAAAATAAAGCATGTTCAAGAGCATTCTAATGACCCACAGAGGTACTCAACCCTAACCCTAACCCTAACCCTAACCCTAACTAACCCTAACCCATTTCTCCCCTGTAACTGTAACAAAGTGAGTGTAATACTATATGTATATATATATACAGGAAAACAGAGGAAACGTAACAAAGTGAGCAAAATAAAACATGTTCAAGAGCATTCTAATGACCCACAGAGGTTCTCAACCCTAACCCTAACCCTAACCCTAACCCTAACCCTAACCCTAAACCTAACCCTAACCCTAACCCATTTCTCCCCTGTAACTGTAACAAAGTGAGTGTAATACTATATGTATATATATATACAGGAAAACAGAGGAAACGTAACAAAGTGATCAAAATAAAGCATGTTCAAGAGGATTCTAATGACCCACAGAGGTTCTCAACCCTAACCCTAACCCTAACCCTAACCCTAACCCTAACCGTAAACCTAACCCTACCCCATTTCTCCCCTCTAACTGTAACAAAGCGAGTGTAATACTATATATCTAGATATATAGGAAAACACAGTAAACGTAACAAAGTGAGCAAAATAAAGTATGTTCAAGAGCATTCTAATGACCCACAGAGGTTCTCAACCCCAACCCTAACCCTAACCCTAACCCTAACCCATTTCTCCCCTGTAACTGTAACAAAGTGAGTGCAACACTATATATATAGATATATAGGAAAACACAGTAAATGTAACAAAGTGAGCAAAATAAAGCATGTTCAAGAGCATTCTAATGACCCACAGAGGTACTCAACCCTAACCCTAACCCTAACCCTAACACTAACCCTAACCCATTTCTCCCCTGTAACTGTAACAAAGTGAGTGTAATACTATATGTATATATATATACAGGAAAACAGAGGAAACGTAACAAAGTGAGCAAAATAAAACATGTTCAAGAGCATTCTAATGACCCACAGAGGTTCTCAACCCTAACCCTAACCCTAACCCTAACCCTAACCCTAACCTAACCCTAAACCTAACCCTAACCCTAACCCATTTCTCCCCTGTAACTGTAACAAAGTGAGTGTAATACTATATGTATATATATATACAGGAAAACAGAGGAAACGTAACAAAGTGATCAAAATAAAGCATGTTCAAGAGGATTCTAATGACCCACAGAGGTTCTCAACCCTAACCCTAACCCTAACCCTAACCCTAACCCTAACCGTAAACCTAACCCTACCCCATTTCTCCCCTCTAACTGTAACAAAGCGAGTGTAATACTATATATCTAG
>NW_026912959.1:0-28501 GCF_034315485.1 Pezoporus occidentalis | reverse complement strand
ACTGTGCTGCTGGGCCTGAAAGGACCAGCTGAGAATTTGGTTTAAAATGGATTTTAGGTATGAAACCGAGGAGAGACTGCAATGATGGTGACACCTTTCAAAGCACCCTGTGTGCTGAAAACCCCAGCACTAGCTTTCCCTGCTGGTTCTTCTGCTGTGGGAGCAGATGCCACTGTTCATTCTGTGCTGACTGTGTGCTGCCACAGAGAGCAGGCTCTGAATGATTTTAAATGCTTTTCCTGTATGAAAGTGAGCAGTGAAAGCAACGATGGATGCACCAATGTAAAGGTGATTGTGTGCTGAACAGGTCCAGCACCAGCTTTCAATCCGGGCCTTCTGCTGTGGGAGCAGACCAAACTTCGTGCTGTACCACTGTGCTGCGGGGCAGCTAAAAGCGCCACTGAGAACGTTCGTGCTGTACGCACTGTGCTGCTGGGCAGCTGAAAGCGACCAGCTGAGAATTTGGATTCAAATGGACTTTTAGGTATGAAACCGAGGAGAGACTGCAATGATGGTGACACCGTTGCAAAGCAGCCTGTGTGCTGAAGAGGCCCAGCACTAGCTTTCCCTGCTGGTTCTTCTGCTGTGGGAGCAGATGCCACTGTTCATTCTGTGCTGACTGTGTTGCTGCGCAGCAGAGAGCAGGCTCTGAACTGATTCCATTCAAATGCTTTTCCTGTATGAAAGTGAGCAGTGAAAGCAACGATGGATGCACCAATGTAAAGGTGATTGTGTGCTGAACAGGTCCAGCACCAGCTTTCAATCCTGGCTCTTCTGCTGTGGGAGCAGAAGCCAAACGTTCGTGCTGTACTCACTGTGCTGCTGGGCAGCTGAAAGCGACCAGCTGAGAATTTGGATTCAAATGGACTTTTAGGTATGAAACCGAGGAGAGACTGCAATGATGGTGACACCGTTGCAAAGCAGCCTGTGTGCTGAAGAGGCCCAGCACTAGCTTTCCCTGCTGGTTCTTCTGCTGTGGGAGCAGATGCCACTGTTCATTCTGTGCTGACTGTGTTGCTGCGCAGCAGAGAGCAGGCTCTGAACTGATTCCATTCAAATGCTTTTCCTGTATGAAAGGGAGCAGTGAAAGCAACGATGGATGCACCAATGTAAAGGTGATTGTGTGCTGAACAGGTCCAGCACCAGCTTTCAATCCTGGCTCTTCTGCTGTGGGAGCAGAGGCCAAACGTTCGTGCTGTACTCACTGTGCTGCCTGCAGCTGAGAGCGACCAGCTGAGAATTTGGATTCAAATGGACTTTTAGGTATGAAACCGAGGAGAGACTGCAATGATGGTGACACCGTTGCAAAGCAGCCTGTGTGCTGAAGAGGCCCAGCACTAGCTTTCCCTGCTGGTTCTTCTGCTGTGGGAGCAGATGCCACTGTTCATTCTGTGCTGACTGTGTTGCTGCGCAGCAGAGAGCAGGCTCTGAACTGATTCCATTCAAATGCTTTTCCTGTATGAAAGTGAGCAGTGAAAGCAACGATGGATGCACCAATGTAAAGGTGATTGTGTGCTGAACAGGTCCAGCACAAGCTTTCAATCCTGGCTCTTCTGCTGTGGGAGCAGAAGCCAAACGTTCGTGCTGTACGCACTGTGCTGCTGGGCAGCTGAGAGCGACCAGCTGAGAATTTGGATTCAAATGGACTTTTAGGTATGAAACCGAGGAGAGACTGCAATGATGGTGACACCGTTGCAAAGCAGCCTGTGTGCTGAAGAGGCCCAGCACTAGCTTTCCCTGCTGGTTCTTCTGCTGTGGGAGCAGATGCCACTGTTCATTCTGTGCTGACTGTGTTGCTGCGCAGCAGAGAGCAGGCTCTGAACTGATTCCATTCAAATGCTTTTCCTGTATGAAAGGGAGCAGTGAAAGCAACGATGGATGCACCAATGTAAAGGTGATTGTGTGCTGAACAGGTCCAGCACAAGCTTTCAATCCTGGCTCTTCTGCTGTGGGAGCAGAGGCCAAACGTTCGTGCTGTACTCACTGTGCTGCCTGGGCAGCTGAAAGCGACCAGCTGAGAATTTGGATTCAAATGGACTTTTAGGTATGAAACCGAGGAGAGACTGCAATGATGGTGACACCGTTGCAAAGCAGCCTGTGTGCTGAAGAGGCCCAGCACTAGCTTTCCCTGCTGGTTCTTCTGCTGTGGGAGCAGATGCCACTGTTCATTCTGTGCTGACTGTGTTGCTGCCAGCAGAGAGCAGGCTCTGAACTGATTCCATTCAAATGCTTTTCCTGTATGAAAGTGAGCAGTGAAAGCAACGATGGATGCACCAATGTAAAGGTGATTGTGTGCTGAACAGGTCCAGCACCAGCTTTCCCTCCTGGCTCTTCTGCTGTGGGAGCAGAGGCCAAACGTTCGTGCTGTACTCACTGTGCTGCCTGCAGCTGAGAGCGACCAGCTGAGAATTTGGATTCAAATGGACTTTTAGGTATGAAACCGAGGAGAGACTGCAATGATGGTGACACCGTTGCAAAGCAGCCTGTGTGCTGAAGAGGCCCAGCACTAGCTTTCCCTGCTGGTTCTTCTGCTGTGGGAGCAGATGCCACTGTTCATTCTGTGCTGACTGTGTTGCTGCGCAGCAGAGAGCAGGCTCTGAACTGATTCCATTCAAATGCTTTTCCTGTATGAAAGGGAGCAGTGAAAGCAACGATGGATGCACCAATGTAAAGGTGATTGTGTGCTGAACAGGTCCAGCACCAGCTTTCCCTCCTGGCTCTTCTGCTGTGGGAGCAGAGGCCAAACGTTCGTGCTGTACTCACTGGGCTGCTGGGCAGCTGAAAGCGACCAGCTGAGAATTTGGATTCAAATGGACTTTTAGGTATGAAACCGAGGAGAGACTGCAATGATGGTGACACCGTTGCAAAGCAGCCTGTGTGCTGAAGAGGCCCAGCACCAGCTTTCCCTGCTGGTTCTTCTGCTGTGGGAGCAGATGCCACTGTTCATTCTGTGCTGACTGTGTTGCTGCCAGCAGAGAGCAGGCTCTGAACTGATTCCATTCAAATGCTTTTCCTGTATGAAAGGGAGCAGTGAAAGCAACGATGGATGCACCAATGTAAAGGTGATTGTGTGCTGAACAGGTCCAGCACCAGCTTTCCCTCCTGGCTCTTCTGCTGTGGGAGCAGAGGCCAAACGTTCGTGCTGTGCTCACTGTGCTGCCTGCAGCTGAGAGCGACCAGCTGAGAATTTGGATTCAAATGGACTTTTAGGTATGAAACCGAGGAGAGACTGCAATGATGGTGACACCGTTGCAAAGCAGCCTGTGTGCTGAAGAGGCCCAGCACTAGCTTTCCCTGCTGGTTCTTCTGCTGTGGGAGCAGATGCCACTGTTCATTCTGTGCTGACTGTGTTGCTGCGCAGCAGAGAGCAGGCTCTGAACTGATTCCATTCAAATGCTTTTCCTGTATGAAAGGGAGCAGTGAAAGCAACGATGGATGCACCAATGTAAAGGTGATTGTGTGCTGAACAGGTCCAGCACAAGCTTTCAATCCTGGCTCTTCTGCTGTGGGAGCAGAAGCCAAACGTTCGTGCTGTACGCACTGTGCTGCTGGGCAGCTGAAAGCGACCAGCTGAGAATTTGGATTCAAATGGACTTTTAGGTATGAAACCGAGGAGAGACTGCAATGATGGTGACACCGTTGCAAAGCAGCCTGTGTGCTGAAGAGGCCCAGCACCAGCTTTCCCTGCTGGTTCTTCTGCTGTGGGAGCAGATGCCACTGTTCATTCTGTGCTGACTGTGTTGCTGCCAGCAGAGAGCAGGCTCTGAACTGATTCCATTCAAATGCTTTTCCTGTATGAAAGTGAGCAGTGAAAGCAACGATGGATGCACCAATGTAAAGGTGATTGTGTGCTGAACAGGTCCAGCACCAGCTTTCAATCCTGGCTCTTCTGCTGTGGGAGCAGAGGCCAAACGTTCCTGCTGTACTCACTGTGCTGCCTGCAGCTGAGAGCGACCAGCTGAGAATTTGGATTCAAATGGACTTTTAGGTATGAAACCGAGGAGAGACTGCAATGATGGTGACACCGTTGCAAAGCAGCCTGTGTGCTGAAGAGGCCCAGCACTAGCTTTCCCTGCTGGTTCTTCTGCTGTGGGAGCAGATGCCACTGTTCATTCTGTGCTGACTGTGTTGCTGCGCAGCAGAGAGCAGGCTCTGAACTGATTCCATTCAAATGCTTTTCCTGTATGAAAGGGAGCAGTGAAAGCAACGATGGATGCACCAATGTAAAGGTGATTGTGTGCTGAACAGGTCCAGCACCAGCTTTCCCTCCTGGCTCTTCTGCTGTGGGAGCAGAGGCCAAACGTTCGTGCTGTACTCACTGTGCTGCCTGCAGCTGAGAGCGACCAGCTGAGAATTTGGATTCAAATGGACTTTTAGGTATGAAACCGAGGAGAGACTGCAATGATGGTGACACCGTTGCAAAGCAGCCTGTGTGCTGAAGAGGCCCAGCACTAGCTTTCCCTGCTGGTTCTTCTGCTGTGGGAGCAGATGCCACTGTTCATTCTGTGCTGACTGTGTTGCTGCCAGCAGAGAGCAGGCTCTGAACTGATTCCATTCAAATGCTTTTCCTGTATGAAAGGGAGCAGTGAAAGCAACGATGGATGCACCAATGTAAAGGTGATTGTGTGCTGAACAGGTCCAGCACCAGCTTTCCCTCCTGGCTCTTCTGCTGTGGGAGCAGAGGCCAAACGTTCGTGCTGTACTCACTGTGCTGCCTGCAGCTGAGAGCGACCAGCTGAGAATTTGGATTCAAATGGACTTTTAGGTATGAAACCGAGGAGAGACTGCAATGATGGTGACACCGTTGCAAAGCAGCCTGTGTGCTGAAGAGGCCCAGCACTAGCTTTCCCTGCTGGTTCTTCTGCTGTGGGAGCAGATGCCACTGTTCATTCTGTGCTGACTGTGTTGCTGCGCAGCAGAGAGCAGGCTCTGGACTGATTCCATTCAAATGCTTTTCCTGTATGAAAGGGAGCAGTGAAAGCAACGATGGATGCACCAATGTAAAGGTGATTGTGTGCTGAACAGGTCCAGCACCAGCTTTCCCTCCTGGCTCTTCTGCTGTGGGAGCAGAGGCCAAACGTTCGTGCTGTACTCACTGTGCTGCCTGCAGCTGAGAGAGACCAGCTGAGAATTTGGATTCAAATGGACTTTTAGGTATGAAACCGAGGAGAGACTGCAATGATGGTGACACCGTTGCAAAGCAGCCTGTGTGCTGAAGAGGCCCAGCACTAGCTTTCCCTGCTGGTTCTTCTGCTGTGGGAGCAGATGCCACTGTTCATTCTGTGCTGACTGTGTTGCTGCGCAGCAGAGAGCAGGCTCTGGACTGATTCCATTCAAATGCTTTTCCTGTATGAAAGGGAGCAGTGAAAGCAACGATGGATGCACCAATGTAAAGGTGATTGTGTGCTGAACAGGTCCAGCACCAGCTTTCAATCCTGGCTCTTCTGCTGTGGGAGCAGAGGCCAAACGTTCGTGCTGTACTCACTGTGCTGCCTGCAGCTGAGAGCGACCAGCTGAGAATTTGGATTCAAATGGACTTTTAGGTATGAAACCGAGGAGAGACTGCAATGATGGTGACACCGTTGCAAAGCAGCCTGTGTGCTGAAGAGGCCCAGCACCAGCTTTCCCTGCTGGTTCTTCTGCTGTGGGAGCAGATGCCACTGATCTTTCTGTGCTGACTGTGTTGCTGCCATCAGAGAGCAGGCTCTGAACTGATTCCATTCAAATGCTTTTCCTGTATGAAAGGGAGCAGTGAAAGCAACGATGGATGCACCAATGTAAAGGTGATTGTGTGCTGAACAGGTCCAGCACCAGCTTTCAATCCTGGCTCTTCTGCTGTGGGAGCAGAAGCCAAACGTTCGTGCTGTACGCACTGTGCTGCTGGGCAGCTGAAAGCGACCAGCTGAGAATTTGGATTCAAATGGACTTTTAGGTATGAAACCGAGGAGAGACTGCAATGATGGTGACACCGTTGCAAAGCAGCCTGTGTGCTGAAGAGGCCCAGCACTAGCTTTCCCTGCTGGTTCTTCTGCTGTGGGAGCAGATGCCACTGTTCATTCTGTGCTGACTGTGTTGCTGCGCAGCAGAGAGCAGGCTCTGAACTGATTCCATTCAAATGCTTTTCCTGTATGAAAGGGAGCAGTGAAAGCAACGATGGATGCACCAATGTAAAGGTGATTGTGTGCTGAACAGGTCCAGCACCAGCTTTCCCTCCTGGCTCTTCTGCTGTGGGAGCAGAGGCCAAACGTTCGTGCTGTACTCACTGTGCTGCCTGCAGCTGAGAGCGACCAGCTGAGAATTTGGATTCAAATGGACTTTTAGGTATGAAACCGAGGAGAGACTGCAATGATGGTGACACCGTTGCAAAGCAGCCTGTGTGCTGAAGAGGCCCAGCACTAGCTTTCCCTGCTGGTTCTTCTGCTGTGGGAGCAGATGCCACTGTTCATTCTGTGCTGACTGTGTTGCTGCGCAGCAGAGAGCAGGCTCTGAACTGATTCCATTCAAATGCTTTTCCTGTATGAAAGGGAGCAGTGAAAGCAACGATGGATGCACCAATGTAAAGGTGATTGTGTGCTGAACAGGTCCAGCACCAGCTTTCAATCCTGGCTCTTCTGCTGTGGGAGCAGAGGCCAAACGTTCGTGCTGTACTCACTGGGCTGCTGGGCAGCTGAGAGCGACCAGCTGAGAATTTGGATTCAAATGGACTTTTAGGTATGAAACCGAGGAGAGACTGCAATGATGGTGACACCGTTGCAAAGCAGCCTGTGTGCTGAAGAGGCCCAGCACCAGCTTTCCCTGCTGGTTCTTCTGCTGTGGGAGCAGATGCCACTGTTCATTCTGTGCTGACTGTGTTGCTGCGCAGCAGAGAGCAGGCTCTGAACTGATTCCATTCAAATGCTTTTCCTGTATGAAAGGGAGCAGTGAAAGCAACGATGGATGCACCAATGTAAAGGTGATTGTGTGCTGAACAGGTCCAGCACCAGCTTTCAATCCTGGTTCTTCAGCTGTGGGAGCAGAAGCCAAACGTTCGTGCTGTACTCACTGTGCTGCCTGCAGCTGAGAGCGACCAGCTGAGAATTTGGATTCAAATGGACTTTTAGGTATGAAACCGAGGAGAGACTGCAATGATGGTGACACCGTTGCAAAGCAGCCTGTGTGCTGAAGAGGCCCAGCACTAGCTTTCCCTGCTGGTTCTTCTGCTGTGGGAGCAGATGCCACTGTTCATTCTGTGCTGACTGTGTTGCTGCCAGCAGAGAGCAGGCTCTGAACTGATTCCATTCAAATGCTTTTCCTGTATGAAAGGGAGCAGTGAAAGCAACGATGGATGCACCAATGTAAAGGTGATTGTGTGCTGAACAGGTCCAGCACCAGCTTTCAATCCTGGCTCTTCTGCTGTGGGAGCAGAGGCCAAACGTTCGTGCTGTACTCACTGTGCTGCCTGCAGCTGAGAGCGACCAGCTGAGAATTTGGATTCAAATGGACTTTTAGGTATGAAACCGAGGAGAGACTGCAATGATGGTGACACCGTTGCAAAGCAGCCTGTGTGCTGAAGAGGCCCAGCACTAGCTTTCCCTGCTGGTTCTTCTGCTGTGGGAGCAGATGCCACTGTTCATTCTGTGCTGACTGTGTTGCTGCGCAGCAGAGAGCAGGCTCTGGACTGATTCCATTCAAATGCTTTTCCTGTATGAAAGGGAGCAGTGAAAGCAACGATGGATGCACCAATGTAAAGGTGATTGTGTGCTGAACAGGTCCAGCACCAGCTTTCCCTCCTGGCTCTTCTGCTGTGGGAGCAGAGGCCAAACGTTCGTGCTGTACTCACTGGGCTGCTGGGCAGCTGAGAGCGACCAGCTGAGAATTTGGATTCAAATGGACTTTTAGGTATGAAACCGAGGAGAGACTGCAATGATGGTGACACCGTTGCAAAGCAGCCTGTGTGCTGAAGAGGCCCAGCACTAGCTTTCCCTGCTGGTTCTTCTGCTGTGGGAGCAGATGCCACTGTTCTTTCTGTGCTGACTGTGTTGCTGCCAGCAGAGAGCAGGCTCTGAACTGATTCCATTCAAATGCTTTTCCTGTATGAAAGGGAGCAGTGAAAGCAACGATGGATGCACCAATGTAAAGGTGATTGTGTGCTGAACAGGTCCAGCACCAGCTTTCAATCCTGGCTCTTCTGCTGTGGGAGCAGAGGCCAAACGTTCGTGCTGTACTCACTGGGCTGCTGGGCAGCTGAGAGCGACCAGCTGAGAATTTGGATTCAAATGGACTTTTAGGTATGAAACCGAGGAGAGACTGCAATGATGGTGACACCGTTGCAAAGCAGCCTGTGTGCTGAAGAGGCCCAGCACTAGCTTTCCCTGCTGGTTCTTCTGCTGTGGGAGCAGATGCCACTGTTCTTTCTGTGCTGACTGTGTTCCTGCCAGCAGAGAGCAGGCTCTGAACTGATTCCATTCAAATGCTTTTCCTGTATGAAAGGGAGCAGTGAAAGCAACGATGGATGCACCGATGTAAAAGTGACTGTGTGCTGAACAGGTCCAACACCAGCTTTCCCTCCTGGCTCCTCAGCTGTGGGAGCAGAAGCCAAACGTTCGTGCTGTACTCACTGTGCTGCCTGCAGCTGAGAGCGACCAGCTGAGAATTTGGATTCAAATGGACTTTTAGGTATGAAACCGAGGAGAGACTGCAATGATGGTGACACCGTTGCAAAGCAGCCTGTGTGCTGAAGAGGCCCAGCACTAGCTTTCCCTGCTGGTTCTTCTGCTGTGGGAGCAGATGCCACTGTTCATTCTGTGCTGACTGTGTTGCTGCGCAGCAGAGAGCAGGCTCTGAACTGATTCCATTCAAATGCTTTTCCTGTATGAAAGGGAGCAGTGAAAGCAACGATGGATGCACCAATGTAAAGGTGATTGTGTGCTGAACAGGTCCAGCACCAGCTTTCAATCCTGGCTCTTCTGCTGTGGGAGCAGAAGCCAAACGTTCGTGCTGTACTCACTGTGCTGCCTGCAGCTGAGAGCGACCAGCTGAGAATTTGGATTCAAATGGACTTTTAGGTATGAAACCGAGGAGAGACTGCAATGATGGTGACACCGTTGCAAAGCAGCCTGTGTGCTGAAGAGGCCCAGCACTAGCTTTCCCTGCTGGTTCTTCTGCTGTGGGAGCAGATGCCACTGTTCATTCTGCGCTGACTGTGTTGCTGCGCAGCAGAGAGCAGGCTCTGAACTGATTCCATTCAAATGCTTTTCCTGTATGAAAGGGAGCAGTGAAAGCAACGATGGATGCACCAATGTAAAGGTGATTGTGTGCTGAACAGGTCCAGCACAAGCTTTCAATCCTGGCTCTTCTGCTGTGGGAGCAGAAGCCAAACGTTCGTGCTGTACGCACTGTGCTGCTGGGCAGCTGAAAGCGACCAGCTGAGAATTTGGATTCAAATGGACTTTTAGGTATGAAACCGAGGAGAGACTGCAATGATGGTGACACCGTTGCAAAGCAGCCTGTGTGCTGAAGAGGCCCAGCACTAGCTTTCCCTGCTGGTTCTTCTGCTGTGGGAGCAGATGCCACTGTTCATTCTGTGCTGACTGTGTTGCTGCCAGCAGAGAGCAGGCTCTGAACTGATTCCATTCAAATGCTTTTCCTGTATGAAAGGGAGCAGTGAAAGCAACGATGGATGCACCAATGTAAAGGTGATTGTGTGCTGAACAGGTCCAGCACCAGCTTTCCCTCCTGGCTCTTCTGCTGTGGGAGCAGAGGCCAAACGTTCGTGCTGTGCTCACTGTGCTGCCTGCAGCTGAGAGCGACCAGCTGAGAATTTGGATTCAAATGGACTTTTAGGTATGAAACCGAGGAGAGACTGCAATGATGGTGACACCGTTGCAAAGCAGCCTGTGTGCTGAAGAGGCCCAGCACTAGCTTTCCCTGCTGGTTCTTCTGCTGTGGGAGCAGATGCCACTGTTCATTCTGTGCTGTGTTTGCTGCGCAGCAGAGAGCAGGCTCTGAACTGATTCCATTCAAATGCTTTTCCTGTATGAAAGGGAGCAGTGAAAGCAACGATGGATGCACCAATGTAAAGGTGATTGTGTGCTGAACAGGTCCAGCACAAGCTTTCAATCCTGGCTCTTCTGCTGTGGGAGCAGAGGCCAAACGTTCGTGCTGTACTCACTGTGCTGCTGGGCAGCTGAAAGCGACCAGCTGAGAATTTGGATTCAAATGGACTTTTAGGTATGAAACCGAGGAGAGACTGCAATGATGGTGACACCGTTGCAAAGCAGCCTGTGTGCTGAAGAGGCCCAGCACTAGCTTTCCCTGCTGGTTCTTCTGCTGTGGGAGCAGATGCCACTGTTCTTTCTGTGCTGACTGTGTTGCTGCCAGCAGAGAGCAGGCTCTGAACTGATTCCATTCAAATGCTTTTCCTGTATGAAAGGGAGCAGTGAAAGCAACGATGGATGCACCAATGTAAAGGTGATTGTGTGCTGAACAGGTCCAGCACCAGCTTTCCCTCCTGGCTCTTCTGCTGTGGGAGCAGAGGCCAAACGTTCGTGCTGTGCTCACTGTGCTGCCTGCAGCTGAGAGCGACCAGCTGAGAATTTGGATTCAAATGGACTTTTAGGTATGAAACCGAGGAGAGACTGCAATGATGGTGACACCGTTGCAAAGCAGCCTGTGTGCTGAAGAGGCCCAGCACTAGCTTTCCCTGCTGGTTCTTCTGCTGTGGGAGCAGATGCCACTGTTCATTCTGTGCTGACTGTGTTGCTGCGCAGCAGAGAGCAGGCTCTGGACTGATTCCATTCAAATGCTTTTCCTGTATGAAAGGGAGCAGTGAAAGCAACGATGGATGCACCAATGTAAAGGTGATTGTGTGCTGAACAGGTCCAGCACCAGCTTTCCCTCCTGGCTCTTCTGCTGTGGGAGCAGAGGCCAAACGTTCGTGCTGTACTCACTGTGCTGCCTGCAGCTGAGAGCGACCAGCTGAGAATTTGGATTCAAATGGACTTTTAGGTATGAAACCGAGGAGAGACTGCAATGATGGTGACACCGTTGCAAAGCAGCCTGTGTGCTGAAGAGGCCCAGCACCAGCTTTCCCTGCTGGTTCTTCTGCTGTGGGAGCAGATGCCACTGTTCTTTCTGTGCTGACTGTGTTGCTGCCAGCAGAGAGCAGGCTCTGAACTGATTCCATTCAAATGCTTTTCCTGTATGAAAGGGAGCAGTGAAAGCAACGATGGATGCACCAATGTAAAGGTGATTGTGTGCTGAACAGGTCCAGCACCAGCTTTCAATCCTGGCTCTTCTGCTGTGGGAGCAGAGGCCAAACGTTCGTGCTGTACTCACTGGGCTGCTGGGCAGCTGAGAGCGACCAGCTGAGAATTTGGATTCAAATGGACTTTTAGGTATGAAACCGAGGAGAGACTGCAATGATGGTGACACCGTTGCAAAGCAGCCTGTGTGCTGAAGAGGCCCAGCACTAGCTTTCCCTGCTGGTTCTTCTGCTGTGGGAGCAGATGCCACTCTTCTTTCTGTGCTGACTGTGTTGCTGCGCAGCAGAGAGCAGGCTCTGAACTGATTCCATTCAAATGCTTTTCCTGTATGAAAGGGAGCAGTGAAAGCAACGATGGATGCACCAATGTAAAAGTGACTGTGTGCTGAACAGGTCCAGCACCAGCTTTCCCTCCTGGCTCTTCTGCTGTGGGAGCAGAGGCCAAACGTTCGTGCTGTACTCACTGTGCTGCCTGCAGCTGAGAGCGACCAGCTGAGAATTTGGATTCAAATGGACTTTTAGGTATGAAACCGAGGAGAGACTGCAATGATGGTGACACCGTTGCAAAGCAGCCTGTGTGCTGAAGAGGCCCAGCACTAGCTTTCCCTGCTGGTTCTTCTGCTGTGGGAGCAGATGCCACTGTTCATTCTGTGCTGACTGTGTTGCTGCGCAGCAGAGAGCAGGCTCTGGACTGATTCCATTCAAATGCTTTTCCTGTATGAAAGGGAGCAGTGAAAGCAACGATGGATGCACCAATGTAAAGGTGATTGTGTGCTGAACAGGTCCAGCACCAGCTTTCAATCCTGGCTCTTCTGCTGTGGGAGCAGAAGCCAAACGTTCGTGCTGTACTCACTGTGCTGCTGGGCAGCTGAAAGCGACCAGCTGAGAATTTGGATTCAAATGGACTTTTAGGTATGAAACCGAGGAGAGACTGCAATGATGGTGACACCGTTGCAAAGCAGCCTGTGTGCTGAAGAGGCCCAGCACTAGCTTTCCCTGCTGGTTCTTCTGCTGTGGGAGCAGATGCCACTGTTCATTCTGTGCTGACTGTGTTGCTGCCAGCAGAGAGCAGGCTCTGGACTGATTCCATTCAAATGCTTTTCCTGTATGAAAGGGAGCAGTGAAAGCAACGATGGATGCACCAATGTAAAGGTGATTGTGTGCTGAACAGGTCCAGCACCAGCTTTCCCTCCTGGCTCTTCTGCTGTGGGAGCAGAGGCCAAACGTTCGTGCTGTACTCACTGTGCTGCTGGGCAGCTGAGAGCGACCAGCTGAGAATTTGGATTCAAATGGACTTTTAGGTATGAAACCGAGGAGAGACTGCAATGATGGTGACACCGTTGCAAAGCAGCCTGTGTGCTGAAGAGGCCCAGCACTAGCTTTCCCTGCTGGTTCTTCTGCTGTGGGAGCAGATGCCACTGTTCATTCTGTGCTGACTGTGTTGCTGCCAGCAGAGAGCAGGCTCTGAACTGATTCCATTCAAATGCTTTTCCTGTATGAAAGGGAGCAGTGAAAGCAACGATGGATGCACCAATGTAAAAGTGACTGTGTGCTGAACAGGTCCAGCACCAGCTTTCAATCCTGGCTCTTCTGCTGTGGGAGCAGAAGCCAAACGTTCGTGCTGTACTCACTGGGCTGCTGGGCAGCTGAGAGCGACCAGCTGAGAATTTGGATTCAAATGGACTTTTAGGTATGAAACCGAGGAGAGACTGCAATGATGGTGACACCGTTGCAAAGCAGCCTGTGTGCTGAAGAGGCCCAGCACTAGCTTTCCCTGCTGGTTCTTCTGCTGTGGGAGCAGATGCCACTGTTCATTCTGTGCTGACTGTGTTGCTGCGCAGCAGAGAGCAGGCTCTGATCTGATTCCATTCAAATGCATTTCCTGTATGAAAGGGAGCAGTGAAAGCAACGATGGATGCACCAATGTAAAGGTGATTGTGTGCTGAACAGGTCCAGCACCAGCTTTCAATCCTGGCTCTTCTGCTGTGGGAGCAGAAGCCAAACGTTCGTGCTGTACTCACTGTGCTGCTGGGCAGCTGAAAGCGACCAGCTGAGAATTTGGATTCAAATGGACTTTTAGGTATGAAACCGAGGAGAGACTGCAATGATGGTGACACCGTTGCAAAGCAGCCTGTGTGCTGAAGAGGCCCAGCACTAGCTTTCCCTGCTGGTTCTTCTGCTGTGGGAGCAGATGCCACTGTTCATTCTGTGCTGACTGTGTTGCTGCGCAGCAGAGAGCAGGCTCTGAACTGATTCCATTCAAATGCTTTTCCTGTATGAAAGGGAGCAGTGAAAGCAACGATGGATGCACCAATGTAAAGGTGATTGTGTGCTGAACAGGTCCAGCACCAGCTTTCAATCCTGGCTCTTCTGCTGTGGGAGCAGAAGCCAAACGTTCGTGCTGTACTCACTGTGCTGCTGGGCAGCTGAAAGCGACGACCAGCTGAGAATTTGGATTCAAATGGAGTTTTAGGTATGAAACCGAGGAGAGACTGCAATGATGGTGACACCGTTGCAAAGCAGCCTGTGTGCTGAAGAGGCCCAGCACTAGCTTTCCCTGCTGGTTCTTCTGCTGTGGGAGCAGATGCCACTGTTCATTCTGTGCTGTGTTGCTGCGCAGCAGAGAGCAGGCTCTGGACTGATTCCATTCAAATGCTTTTCCTGTATGAAAGGGAGCAGTGAAAGCAACGATGGATGCACCGATGTAAAAGTGACTGTGTGCTGAAAAGGTCCAACACCAGCATTCCCTCCTGGCTCTTCTGCTGTGGGAGCAGAGGCCAAACTTTCGTGCTGTACTCACTGGGCTGCTGGGCAGCTGAAAGCGACCAGCTGAGAATTTGGATTCAAATGGAGTTTTAGGTATGAAACCGAGGAGAGACTGCAATGATGGTGACACCGTTGCAAAGCAGCCTGTGTGCTGAAGAGGCCCAGCACTAGCTTTCCCTGCTGGTTCTTCTGCTGTGGGAGCAGATGCCACTGTTCTTTCTGTGCTGACTGTGTTCCTGCCAGCAGAGAGCAGGCTCTGAACTGATTCCATTCAAATGCTTTTCCTGTATGAAAGGGAGCAGTGAAAGCAACGATGGATGCACCAATGTAAAAGTGACTGTGTGCTGAACAGGTCCAACACCAGCTTTCCCTCCTGGCTCTTCTGCTGTGGGAGCAGCGGCCAAACGTTCGTGCTGTACTAACTGGGCTGCTGGGCAGCTGAAAGCGACCAGCTGAGAATTTGGATTCAAATGGACTTTTAGGTATGAAACCGAGGAGAGACTGCAATGATGGTGACACCGTTGCAAAGCAGCCTGTGTGCTGAAGAGGCCCAGCACTAGCTTTCCCTGCTGGTTCTTCTGCTGTGGGAGCAGATGCCACTGTTCATTCTGTGCTGACTGTGTTGCTGCGCAGCAGAGAGCAGGCTCTGAACTGATTCCATTCAAATGCTTTTCCTGTATGAAAGGGAGCAGTGAAAGCAACGATGGATGCACCAATGTAAAGGTGATTGTGTGCTGAACAGGTCCAGCACAAGCTTTCAATCCTGGCTCTTCTGCTGTGGGAGCAGAAGCCAAACGTTCATGCTGTACGCACTGTGCTGCTGGGCAGCTGAAAGCGACGACCAGCTGAGAATTTGGATTCAAATGGAGTTTTAGGTATGAAACCGAGGAGAGACTGCAATGATGGTGACACCGTTGCAAAGCAGCCTGTGTGCTGAAGAGGCCCAGCACTAGCTTTCCCTGCTGGTTCTTCTGCTGTGGGAGCAGATGCCACTGTTCATTCTGTGCTGTGTTGCTGCGCAGCAGAGAGCAGGCTCTGAACTGATTCCATTCAAATGCTTTTCCTGTATGAAAGGGAGCAGTGAAAGCAACGATGGATGCACCGATGTAAAAGTGACTGTGTGCTGAAAAGGTCCAACACCAGCATTCCCTCCTGGCTCTTCTGCTGCGGGAGCAGAGGCCAAACGTTCGTGCTGTACTCACTGTGCTGCCTGCAGCTGAGAGCGACCAGCTGAGAATTTGGATTCAAATGGACTTTTAGGTATGAAACCGAGGAGAGACTGCAATGATGGTGACACCGTTGCAAAGCAGCCTGTGTGCTGAAGAGGCCCAGCACTAGCTTTCCCTGCTGGTTCTTCTGCTGTGGGAGCAGATGCCACTGTTCATTCTGCGCTGACTGTGTTGCTGCCAGCAGAGAGCAGGCTCTGGACTGATTCCATTCAAATGCTTTTCCTGTATGAAAGGGAGCAGTGAAAGCAACGATGGATGCACCAATGTAAAGGTGATTGTGTGTTGAACAGGTCCAGCACCAGCTTTCAATCCTGACACTTCTGCTGTGGGAGCAGAGGCCAAACGTTCGTGCTGTACTCACTGGGCTGCTGGGCAGCTGAAAGCGACCAGCTGAGAATTTGGATTCAAATGGAGTTTTAGGTATGAAACCGAGGAGAGACTGCAATGATGGTGACACCGTTGCAAAGCAGCCTGTGTGCTGAAGAGGCCCAGCACTAGCTTTCCCTGCTGGTTCTTCTGCTGTGGGAGCAGATGCCACTCTTCTTTCTGTGCTGACTGTGTTGCTGCCAGCAGAGAGCAGGCTCTGAACTGATTCCATTCAAATGCTTTTCCTGTATGAAAGGGAGCAGTGAAAGCAACGATGGATGCACCAATGTAAAAGTGACTGTGTGCTGAACAGGTCCAACACCACCTTTCCCTCCTGGCTCTTCTGCTGTGGGAGCAGAGGCCAAACGTTCGTGCTGTACTCACTGGGCCGCTGGGCAGCTGAAAGCGACCAGCTGAGAATTTGGATTCAAATGGACTTTTAGGTATGAAACCGAGGAGAGACTGCAATGATGGTGACACCGTTGCAAAGCAGCCTGTGTGCTGAAGAGGCCCAGCACTAGCTTTGTAAAAGTGACTGTGTGCTGAAATGGACTTTCCCTGCTGGTTCTTCTGCTGTGGGAGCAGATGCCACTGTTCATTCTGTGCTGACAGTGTTGCTGCGCAGCAGAGAGCAGGCTCTGATCTGATTCCATTCAAATGATTTTCCTGTATGAAAGGGAGCAGTGAAAGCAACGATGGATGCACCAATGTAAAGGTGATTGTGTGCTGAACAGGTCCAGCACAAGCTTTCAATCCTGGCTCTTCTGCTGTGGGAGCAGAAGCCAAACGTTCGTGCTGTACGCACTGTGCTGCTGGGCAGCTGAAAGCGACCAGCTGAGAATTTGGATTCAAATGGAGTTTTAGGTATGAAACCGAGGAGAGACTGCAATGATGGTGACACCGTTGCAAAGCAGCCTGTGTGCTGAAGAGGCCCAGCACTAGCTTTCCCTGCTGGCTCTTCTGCTGTGGGAGCAGATGCCACTGTTCATTCTGTGCTGACTGTGTTGCTGCGCAGCAGAGAGCAGGCTCTGGACTGATTCCATTCAAATGCTTTTCCTGTATGAAAGGGAGCAGTGAAAGCAACGATGGATGCACCAATGTAAAGGTGATTGTGTGCTGAACAGGTCCAGCACCAGCTTTCAATCCTGACACTTCTGCTGTGGGAGCAGAGGCCAAACGTTCATGCTGTACTCACTGGGCTGCTGGGCAGCTGAGAGCGACCAGCTGAGAATTTGGATTCAAATGGAGTTTTAGGTATGAAACCGAGGAGAGACTGCAATGATGGTGACACCGTTGCAAAGCAGCCTGTGTGCTGAAGAGGCCCAGCACTAGCTTTCCCTGCTGGTTCTTCTGCTGTGGGAGCAGATGCCACTGTTCTTTCTGTGCTGACTGTGTTCCTGCCAGCAGACAGCAGGCTCTGAACTGATTCCATTCAAATGCTTTTCCTGTATGAAAGGGAGCAGTGAAAGCAACGATGGATGCACCAATGTAAAGGTGATTGTGTGCTGAACAGGTCCAGCACCACCTAACACAACAAGTCTCTACTCCAGTCACAGCACAGGCCAAAGGATCGAGGAGTACTCACTGTGCTGCCTGCAGCTGAGAGAGACCAGCTGAGAATTTGGATTCAAATGGACTTTTAGGTATGAAACCGAGGAGAGACTGCAATGATGGTGACACCGTTGCAAAGCAGCCTGTGTGCTGAAGAGGCCCAGCACCAGCTTTCCCTGCTGGTTCTTCTGCTGTGGGAGCAGATGCCACTGTTCATTCTGTGCTGTGTTGCTGCGCAGCAGAGAGCAGGCTCTGGACTGATTCCATTCAAATGCTTTTCCTGTATGAAAGGGAGCAGTGAAAGCAACGATGGATGCACCAATGTAAAGGTGATTCTGTTTTGAACAGGTCCAGCACCAGCTTTCAATCCTGACACTTCTGCTGTGGGAGCAGAGGCCAAACGTTCGTGCTGTACTCACTGTGCTGCCTGCAGCTGAGAGCGACCAGCTGAGAATTTGGATTCAAATGGACTTTTAGGTATGAAACCGAGGAGAGACTGCAATCTCTTCTGTTGTGGGAGCAGAGGCCAAATGTTCGTGCTGTACTCACTGGGCTGCTGGGCAGCTGAAAGCGACCAGCTGAGAATTTGGATTCAAATGGACTTTTAGGTATGAAACCGAGGAGAGACTGCAATGATGGTGACACCGTTGCAAAGCAGCCTGTGTGCTGAAGAGGCCCAGCACTAGCTTTCCCTGCTGGTTCTTCTGCTGTGGGAGCAGATGCCACTGTTCATTCTGTGCTGTGTTGCTGCGCAGCAGAGAGCAGGCTCTGATCTGATTCCATTCAAATGCTTTTCCTGTATGAAAGGGAGCAGTGAAAGCAACGATGGATGCACCAATGTAAAGGTGATTGTGTGCTGAACAGGTCCAGCACAAGCTTTCAATCCTGGCTCTTCTGCTGTGGGAGCAGAAGCCAAACGTTCATGCTGTACGCACTGTGCTGCTGGGCAGCTGAAAGCGACGACCAGCTGAGAATTTGGATTCAAATGGAGTTTTAGGTATGAAACCGAGGAGAGACTGCAATGATGGTGACACCGTTGCAAAGCAGCCTGTGTGCTGAAGAGGCCCAGCACTAGCTTTCCCTGCTGGTTCTTCTGCTGTGGGAGCAGATGCCACTGTTCATTCTGTGCTGTGTTGCTGCGCAGCAGAGAGCAGGCTCTGGACTGATTCCATTCAAATGCTTTTCCTGTATGAAAGGGAGCAGTGAAAGCAACGATGGATGCACCGATGTAAAAGTGACTGTGTGCTGAAAAGGTCCAACACCAGCATTCCCTCCTGGCTCTTCTGCTGCGGGAGCAGAGGCCAAACGTTCGTGCTGTACTCACTGTGCTGCCTGCAGCTGAGAGCGACCAGCTGAGAATTTGGATTCAAATGGACTTTTAGGTATGAAACCGAGGAGAGACTGCAATGATGGTGACACCGTTGCAAAGCAGCCTGTGTGCTGAAGAGGCCCAGCACTAGCTTTCCCTGCTGGTTCTTCTGCTGTGGGAGCAGATGCCACTGTTCATTCTGCGCTGACTGTGTTGCTGCGCAGCAGAGAGCAGGCTCTGGACTGATTCCATTCAAATGCTTTTCCTGTATGAAAGGGAGCAGTGAAAGCAACGATGGATGCACCAATGTAAAGGTGATTCTGTGCTGAACAGGTCCAGCACAAGCTTTCACTCGTGGCTCTTCTGCTGTGGGAGCAGAAGCCAAACGTTCGTGCTGTACTCACTGGGCTGCTGGGCAGCTGAAAGCGACCAGCTGAGAATTTGGATTCAAATGGAGTTTTAGGTATGAAACCGAGGAGAGACTGCAATGATGGGGACACCGTTGCAAAGCAGCCTGTGTGCTGAAGAGGCCCAGCACCAGCTTTCCCTGCTGGTTCTTCTGCTGTGGGAGCAGATGCCACTGTTCTTTCTGTGCTGACTGTGTTGCTGCCATCAGAGAGCAGGCTCTGAACTGATTCCATTCAAATGCTTTTCCTGTATGAAAGGGAGCAGTGAAAGCAACGATGGATGCACCAATGTAAAGGTGATTGTGTGCTGAACAGGTCCAGCACCAGCTTTCAATCCTGACACTTCTGCTGTGGGAGCAGAGGCCAAACGTTCGTGCTGTACTCACTGGGCTGCTGGGCAGCTGAGAGCGACCAGCTGAGAATTTGGATTCAAATGGACTTTTAGGTATGAAACCGAGGAGAGACTGCAATGATGGTGACACCGTTGCAAAGCAGCCTGTGTGCTGAAGAGGCCCAGCACTAGCTTTCCCTGCTGGTTCTTCTGCTGTGGGAGCAGATGCCACTGTTCATTCTGTGCTGACTGTGTTGCTGCGCAGCAGAGAGCAGGCTCTGAACTGATTCCATTCAAATGCTTTTCCTGTATGAAAGGGAGCAGTGAAAGCAACGATGGATGCACCAATGTAAAAGTGACTGTGTGCTGAACAGGTCCAACACCAGCTTTCCCTCCTGGCTCTTCTGCTGTGGGAGCAGAGGCCAAACGTTCGTGCTGTACTCACTGGGCTGCCTGCAGCTGAGAGCGACCAGCTGAGAATTTGGATTCAAATGGACTTTTAGGTATGAAACCGAGGAGAGACTGCAATGATGGTGACACCGTTGCAAAGCAGCCTGTGTGCTGAAGAGGCCCAGCACCAGCTTTCCCTGCTGGTTCTTCTGCTGTGGGAGCAGATGCCACTGTTCTTTCTGTGCTGACTGTGTTGCTGCCAGCAGAGAGCAGGCTCTGAACTGATTCCATTCAAATGATTTTCCTGTATGAAAGGGAGCAGTGAAAGCAACGATGGATGCACCAATGTAAAGGTGATTGTGTGCTGAACAGGTCCAGCACAAGCTTTCAATCCTGGCTCTTCTGCTGTGGGAGCAGAAGCCAAACGTTCGTGCTGTACGCACTGTGCTGCTGGGCAGCTGAGAGCGACCAGCTGAGAATTTGGATTCAAATGGACTTTTAGGTATGAAACCGAGGAGAGACTGCAATGATGGTGACACCGTTGCAAAGCAGCCTGTGTGCTGAAGAGGCCCAGCACCAGCTTTCCCTGCTGGTTCTTCTGCTGTGGGAGCAGATGCCACTGTTCATTCTGTGCTGACTGTGTTGCTGCGCAGCAGAGAGCAGGCTCTGGACTGATTCCATTCAAATGCTTTTCCTGTATGAAAGGGAGCAGTGAAAGCAACGATGGATGCACCAATGTAAAGGTGATTGTGTGCTGAACAGGTCCAGCACCAGCTTTCAATCCTGGCTCTTCTGCTGTGGGAGCAGAGGCCAAACGTTCGTGCTGTACTCACTGTGCTGCCTGCAGCTGAGAGCGACCAGCTGAGAATTTGGATTCAAATGGACTTTTAGGTATGAAACCGAGGAGAGACTGAATGATGGTGACACCGTTGCAAAGCAGCCTGTGTGCTGAAGAGGCCCAGCACTAGCTTTCCCTGCTGGTTCTTCTGCTGTGGGAGCAGATGCCACTGTTCATTCTGTGCTGACTGTGTTGCTGCCAGCAGAGAGCAGGCTCTGAACTGATTCCATTCAAATGCTTTTCCTGTATGAAAGGGAGCAGTGAAAGCAACGATGGATGCACCAATGTAAAGGTGATTGTGTGTTGAACAGGTCCAGCACCAGCTTTCAATCCTGACACTTCTGCTGTGGGAGCAGAGGCCAAACGTTCGTGCTGTACTCACTGGGCTGCTGGGCAGCTGAAAGCGACCAGCTGAGAATTTGGATTCAAATGGACTTTTAGGTATGAAACCGAGGAGAGACTGCAATGATGGTGACACCGTTGCAAAGCAGCCTGTGTGCTGAAGAGGCCCAGCACTAGCTTTCCCTGCTGGTTCTTCTGCTGTGGGAGCAGATGCCACTGTTCTTTCTGTGCTGACTGTGTTCCTGCCAGCAGAGAGCAGGCTCTGAACTGATTCCATTCAAATGCTTTTCCTGTATGAAAGGGAGCAGTGAAAGCAACGATGGATGCACCGATGTAAAAGTGACTGTGTGCTGAACAGGTCCAACACCACCTTTCCCTCCTGGCTCTTCTGCTGTGGGAGCAGAGGCCAAACGTTCGTGCTGTACTCACTGGGCTGCTGGGCAGCTGAAAGCGACCAGCTGAGAATTTGGATTCAAATGGACTTTTAGGTATGAAACCGAGGAGAGACTGCAATGATGGTGACACCGTTGCAAAGCAGCCTGTGTGCTGAAGAGGCCCAGCACTAGCTTTCCCTGCTGGTTCTTCTGCTGTGGGAGCAGATGCCACTGTTCATTCTGTGCTGACTGTGTTGCTGCGCAGCAGAGAGCAGGCTCTGATCTGATTCCATTCAAATGATTTTCCTGTATGAAAGGGAGCAGTGAAAGCAACGATGGATGCACCAATGTAAAGGTGATTGTGTGCTGAACAGGTCCAGCACAAGCTTTCAATCCTGGCTCTTCTGCTGTGGGAGCAGAAGCCAAACGTTCGTGCTGTACGCACTGTGCTGCTGGGCAGCTGAAAGCGACCAGCTGAGAATTTGGATTCAAATGGAGTTTTGGGTATGAAACCGAGGAGAGACTGCAATGATGGTGACACCGTTGCAAAGCAGCCTGTGTGCTGAAGAGGCCCAGCACTAGCTTTCCCTGCTGGCTCTTCTGCTGTGGGAGCAGATGCCACTGTTCATTCTGTGCTGACTGTGTTGCTGCGCAGCAGAGAGCAGGCTCTGGACTGATTCCATTCAAATGCTTTTCCTGTATGAAAGGGAGCAGTGAAAGCAACGATGGATGCACCAATGTAAAAGTGACTGTGTGCTGAACAGGTCCAGCACCAGCTTTCCCTCCCTGGCTCTTCTGCTGTGGGAGCAGAAGCCAAACGTTCGTGCTGTACTCACTGTGCTGCCTGCAGCTGAGAGAGACCAGCTGAGAATTTGGATTCAAATGGACTTTTAGGTATGAAACCGAGGAGAGACTGCAATGATGGTGACACCGTTGCAAAGCAGCCTGTGTGCTGAAGAGGCCCAGCACTAGCTTTCCCTGCTGGTTCTTCTGCTGTGGGAGCAGATGCCACTGTTCATTCTGTGCTGACTGTGTTGCTGCGCAGCAGAGAGCAGGCTCTGGACTGATTCCATTCAAATGCTTTTCCTGTATGAAAGGGAGCAGTGAAAGCAACGATGGATGCACCAATGTAAAGGTGATTCTGTGCTGAACAGGTCCAGCACCAGCTTTCCCTCCTGGCTCTTCTGCTGTGGGAGCAGAGGCCAAACGTTCGTGCTGTACTCACTGTGCTGCCTGCAGCTGAGAGCGACCAGCTGAGAATTTGGATTCAAATGGACTTTTAGGTATGAAACCGAGGAGAGACTGCAATGATGGTGACACCGTTGCAAAGCAGCCTGTGTGCTGAAGAGGCCCAGCACTAGCTTTCCCTGCTGGTTCTTCTGCTGTGGGAGCAGATGCCACTGTTCATTCTGTGCTGTGTTGCTGCCAGCAGAGAGCAGGCTCTGAACTGATTCCATTCAAATGCTTTTCCTGTATGAAAGGGAGCAGTGAAAGCAACGATGGATGCACCAATGTAAAGGTGATTGTGTGTTGAACAGGTCCAGCACCAGCTTTCAATCCTGACACTTCTGCTGTGGGAGCAGAGGCCAAACGTTCGTGCTGTACTCACTGTGCTGCCTGCAGCTGAGAGCGACCAGCTGAGAATTTGGATTCAAATGGACTTTTAGGTATGAAACCGAGGAGAGACTGCAATGATGGTGACACCGTTGCAAAGCAGCCTGTGTGCTGAAGAGGCCCAGCACTAGCTTTCCCTGCTGGTTCTTCTGCTGTGGGAGCAGATGCCACTGTTCTTTCTGTGCTGACTGTGTTGCTGCCAGCAGAGAGCAGGCTCTGAACTGATTCCATTCAAATGCTTTTCCTGTATGAAAGGGAGCAGTGAAAGCAACGATGGATGCACCGATGTAAAAGTGACTGTGTGCTGAACAGGTCCAACACCAGCTTTCAATCCTGGCTCTTCTGCTGTGGGAGCAGAGGCCAAACGTTCGTGCTGTACTCACTGGGCTGCTGGGCAGCTGAAAGCGACCAGCTGAGAATTTGGATTCAAATGGACTTTTAGGTATGAAACCGAGGAGAGACTGCAATGATGGTGACACCGTTGCAAAGCAGCCTGTGTGCTGAAGAGGCCCAGCACTAGCTTTCCCTGCTGGTTCTTCTGCTGTGGGAGCAGATGCCACTGTTCATTCTGTGCTGACTGTGTTGCTGCGCAGCAGAGAGCAGGCTCTGATCTGATTCCATTCAAATGATTTTCCTGTATGAAAGGGAGCAGTGAAAGCAACGATGGATGCACCAATGTAAAGGTGATTGTGTGCTGAACAGGTCCAGCACAAGCTTTCAATCCTGGCTCTTCTGCTGTGGGAGCAGAAGCCAAACGTTCGTGCTGTACGCACTGTGCTGCTGGGCAGCTGAAAGCGACCAGCTGAGAATTTGGATTCAAATGGAGTTTTGGGTATGAAACCGAGGAGAGACTGCAATGATGGTGACACCGTTGCAAAGCAGCCTGTGTGCTGAAGAGGCCCAGCACTAGCTTTCCCTGCTGGTTCTTCTGCTGTGGGAGCAGATGCCACTGTTCATTCTGTGCTGACTGTGTTGCTGCGCAGCAGAGAGCAGGCTCTGGACTGATTCCATTCAAATGCTTTTCCTGTATGAAAGGGAGCAGTGAAAGCAACGATGGATGCACCGATGTAAAAGTGACTGTGTGCTGAACAGGTCCAACACCAGCTTTCCCTCCTGGCTCTTCTGCTGTGGGAGCAGAAGCCAAACGTTCGTGCTGTACTCACTGTGCTGCCTGCAGCTGAGAGCGACCAGCTGAGAATTTGGATTCAAATGGACTTTTAGGTATGAAACCGAGGAGAGACTGCAATGATGGTGACACCGTTGCAAAGCAGCCTGTGTGCTGAAGAGGCCCAGCACTAGCTTTCCCTGCTGGTTCTTCTGCTGTGGGAGCAGATGCCACTGTTCATTCTGCGCTGACTGTGTTGCTGCGCAGCAGAGAGCAGGCTCTGGACTGATTCCATTCAAATGCTTTTCCTGTATGAAAGGGAGCAGTGAAAGCAACGATGGATGCACCAATGTAAAGGTGATTGTGTGCTGAACAGGTCCAGCACCAGCTTTCCCTCCTGGCTCTTCTGCTGTGGGAGCAGAGGCCAAACGTTCGTGCTGTACTCACTGTGCTGCCTGCAGCTGAGAGCGACCAGCTGAGAATTTGGATTCAAATGGACTTTTAGGTATGAAACCGAGGAGAGACTGCAATGATGGTGACACCGTTGCAAAGCAGCCTGTGTGCTGAAGAGGCCCAGCACTAGCTTTCCCTGCTGGTTCTTCTGCTGTGGGAGCAGATGCCACTGTTCATTCTGCGCTGACTGTGTTGCTGCCAGCAGAGAGCAGGCTCTGAACTGATTCCATTCAAATGCTTTTCCTGTATGAAAGGGAGCAGTGAAAGCAACGATGGATGCACCAATGTAAAGGTGATTGTGTGCTGAACAGGTCCAGCACCAGCTTTCAATCCTGACACTTCTGCTGTGGGAGCAGAGGCCAAACGTTCGTGCTGTACTCACTGGGCTGCTGGGCAGCTGAGAGCGACCAGCTGAGAATTTGGATTCAAATGGAGTTTTAGGTATGAAACCGAGGAGAGACTGCAATGATGGTGACACCGTTGCAAAGCAGCCTGTGTGCTGAAGAGGCCCAGCACTAGCTTTCCCTGCTGGTTCTTCTGCTGTGGGAGCAGATGCCACTGTTCATTCTGTGCTGACTGTGTTGCTGCGCAGCAGAGAGCAGGCTCTGAACTGATTCCATTCAAATGCTTTTCCTGTATGAAAGGGAGCAGTGAAAGCAACGATGGATGCACCAATGTAAAGGTGATTGTGTGCTGAACAGGTCCAGCACCAGCTTTCCCTCCTGGCTCTTCTGCTGTGGGAGCAGAGGCCAAACGTTCGTGCTGTACTCACTGTGCTGCCTGCAGCTGAGAGCGACCAGCTGAGAATTTGGATTCAAATGGACTTTTAGGTATGAAACCGAGGAGAGACTGCAATGATGGTGACACCGTTGCAAAGCAGCCTGTGTGCTGAAGAGGCCCAGCACTAGCTTTCCCTGCTGGTTCTTCTGCTGTGGGAGCAGATGCCACTGTTCATTCTGTGCTGACTGTGTTGCTGCGCAGCAGAGAGCAGGCTCTGAACTGATTCCATTCAAATGATTTTCCTGTATGAAAGGGAGCAGTGAAAGCAACGATGGATGCACCAATGTAAAGGTGATTGTGTGCTGAACAGGTCCAGCACAAGCTTTCAATCCTGGCTCTTCTGCTGTGGGAGCAGAAGCCAAACGTTCGTGCTGTACGCACTGTGCTGCTGGGCAGCTGAAAGCGACCAGCTGAGAATTTGGATTCAAATGGACTTTTAGGTATGAAACCGAGGAGAGACTGCAATGATGGTGACACCGTTGCAAAGCAGCCTGTGTGCTGAAGAGGCCCAGCACTAGCTTTCCCTGCTGGTTCTTCTGCTGTGGGAGCAGATGCCACTGTTCATTCTGTGCTGACTGTGTTGCTGCGCAGCAGAGAGCAGGCTCTGGACTGATTCCATTCAAATGATTTTCCTGTATGAAAGGGAGCAGTGAAAGCAACGATGGATGCACCAATGTAAAGGTGATTGTGTGCTGAACAGGTCCAGCACCAGCTTTCCCTCCTGGCTCTTCTGCTGTGGGAGCAGAGGCCAAACGTTCGTGCTGTACTCACTGTGCTGCCTGCAGCTGAGAGCGACCAGCTGAGAATTTGGATTCAAATGGACTTTTAGGTATGAAACCGAGGAGAGACTGCAATGATGGTGACACCGTTGCAAAGCAGCCTGTGTGCTGAAGAGGCCCAGCACTAGCTTTCCCTGCTGGTTCTTCTGCTGTGGGAGCAGATGCCACTGTTCATTCTGTGCTGACTGTGTTGCTGCGCAGCAGAGAGCAGGCTCTGGACTGATTCCATTCAAATGCTTTTCCTGTATGAAAGGGAGCAGTGAAAGCAACGATGGATGCACCGATGTAAAAGTGACTGTGTGCTGAACAGGTCCAACACCAGCTTTCCCTCCTGGCTCTTCTGCTGTGGGAGCAGAGGCCAAACGTTCGTGCTGTACTCACTGTGCTGCCTGCAGCTGAGAGCGACCAGCTGAGAATTTGGATTCAAATGGACTTTTAGGTATGAAACCGAGGAGAGACTGCAATGATGGTGACACCGTTGCAAAGCAGCCTGTGTGCTGAAGAGGCCCAGCACTAGCTTTCCCTGCTGGTTCTTCTGCTGTGGGAGCAGATGCCACTGTTCATTCTGTGCTGACTGTGTTGCTGCCAGCAGAGAGCAGGCTCTGAACTGATTCCATTCAAATGCTTTTCCTGTATGAAAGGGAGCAGTGAAAGCAACGATGGATGCACCAATGTAAAGGTGATTGTGTGCTGAACAGGTCCAGCACCAGCTTTCAATCCTGGCTCTTCTGCTGTGGGAGCAGAGGCCAAACGTTCGTGCTGTACTCACTGGGCTGCTGGGCAGCTGAAAGCGACCAGCTGAGAATTTGGATTCAAATGGAGTTTTAGGTATGAAACCGAGGAGAGACTGCAATGATGGTGACACCGTTGCAAAGCAGCCTGTGTGCTGAAGAGGCCCAGCACTAGCTTTCCCTGCTGGTTCTTCTGCTGTGGGAGCAGATGCCACTGTTCATTCTGTGCTGACTCTGTTGCTGCGCAGCAGAGAGCAGGCTCTGGTCTGATTCCATTCAAATCATTTTCCTGTATGAAAGGGAGCAGTGAAAGCAACGATGGATGCACCAATATAAAGGTGATTGTGTGCTGAACAGGTCCAGCACCAGCTTTCAATCCTGGCTCTTCTGCTGTGGGAGCAGAAGCCAAACGTTCGTGCTGTACGCACTGTGCTGCTGGGCAGCTGAAAGCGACCAGCTGAGAATTTGGATTCAAATGGACTTTTAGGTATGAAACCGAGGAGAGACTGCAATGATGGTGACACCGTTGCAAAGCAGCCTGTGTGCTGAAGAGGCCCAGCACTAGCTTTCCCTGCTGGTTCTTCTGCTGTGGGAGCAGATGCCACTGTTCATTCTGTGCTGACTGTGTTGCTGCGCAGCAGAGAGCAGGCTCTGGACTGATTCCATTCAAATGCTTTTCCTGTATGAAAGGGAGCAGTGAAAGCAACGATGGATGCACCAATGTAAAAGTGACTGTGTGCTGAACAGGTCCAGCACTAGCTTTCAATCCTGGCTCTTCTGCTGTGGGAGCAGAAGCCAAACGTTCCTGTACGCACTGTGCTGCTGGGCAGCTCGAGCTGTGGGAGTTTTGGGTATGAAACAGAAGCCAAACGTTCGTGCTGTACTCACTTGCAGCTGAGAGCGACCAGCTGAGAATTTGGATTCAAATGGACTTTTAGGTATGAAACCGAGGAGAGACTGCAATGATGGTGACACCGTTGCAAAGCAGTCTGTGTGCTGAAGAGGCCCAGCACTAGCTTTCCCTGCTGGTTCTTCTGCTGTGGGAGCAGATGCCACTGTTCATTCTGCGCTGACTGTGTTGCTGCGCAGCAGAGAGCAGGCTCTGAACTGATTCCATTCAAATGATTTTCCTGTATGAAAGGGAGCAGTGAAAGCAACGATGGATGCACCAATGTAAAGGTGATTGTGTGCTGAACAGGTCCAGCACCAGCTTTCAATCCTGACACTTCTGCTGTGGGAGCAGAGGCCAAACGTTCGTGCTGTACTCACTGTGCTGCCTGCAGCTGAGAGCGACCAGCTGAGAATTTGGATTCAAATGGACTTTTAGGTATGAAACCGAGGAGAGACTGCAATGATGGTGACACCGTTGCAAAGCAGCCTGTGTGCTGAAGAGGCCCAGCACTAGCTTTCCCTGCTGGTTCTTCTGCTGTGGGGGCAGATGCCACTGTTCATTCTGTGCTGACTGCGTTGCTGCGCAGCAGAGAGCAGGCTCTGGACTGATTCCATTCAAATGCTTTTCCTGTATGAAAGGGAGCAGTGAAAGCAACGATGGATGCACCGATGTAAAAGTGACTGTGTGCTGAACAGGTCCAACACCAGCTTTCCCTCCTGGCTCTTCTGCTGCGGGAGCAGAGGCCAAACGTTCGTGCTGTACTCACTGTGCTGCCTGCAGCTGAGAGCGACCAGCTGAGAATTTGGATTCAAATGGACTTTTAGGTATGAAACCGAGGAGAGACTGCAATGATGGTGACACCGTTGCAAAGCAGCCTGTGTGCTGAAGAGGCCCAGCACCAGCTTTCCCTGCTAGTTCTTCTGCTGTGGGAGCAGATGCCACTGTTCTTTCTGTGCTGACAGCGTTGCTGCCAGCAGAGAGCAGGCTCCGAACTGATTCCAT
>NW_026912958.1:0-16963 GCF_034315485.1 Pezoporus occidentalis | reverse complement strand
GAGCAAACACCACCGGGAATGAGCACCTCTGTGGGGCCAGGGATGCAGGGCTGCCTAGCTGTCCCTGCCTAGCTGGCTGCTGGGCATGGCTGGAAGCCTTGGAGAGGAAAGGGCACTGCAGGCATGGGTGTCCCGGAGGGTGTGCACTGCCCAGCCCTGGTCCCGCTTGCCAAGGAGAGGAGGGGCCCTCCCCCAGGGTGGCTTTGGAGCTCCTGCCTCCCCCTGCCAGCGCTCCCGGTCCCATGCCGACAGCCTCAGGAGTCCTTCTGCCAGGCTGTAGGAGAGGGACTTTGCTCTCACCGTGCTCCATCGCGTTGGGTGTCCTCCTTGCGGAGGTGTCAGACATCAAAGGTTGGCAGTGCTGGAGCTTCTTCTCCAAACGCTCCTCTGCTACCTCTGAGGGAGAAGAGAGACGCGGGTGAGCTTGCAGCACAGGCCCAGAGCCCTGCGGTGTGGAGCCCCCTCCTCCCTCGGCAGCCCCCCGAGAGTCCTGTCCCTGCCCTCTACTCCCCGCACCTCACCAGGATGCACTGTGCCCAGCGTTCTCTTTTTATAGGCCTGCCCCTGCCACCGGTCAGAGTGGCCTCTGTGACATCAGCACCGCTGGCCTGCGTGCACCCCAAACACGGGCACGGGCATCCTCGGCCACACACCACCCACTGTGACACGGGCCCTTGGCACCCAGGTCGCCGGGGCGGCTGCTCCACCTGCAAGCGCAGACTCAAGGGCCAGCTGAGGGACATGGTTTCCTGGTGAACTTGGCGGTGTTTGCTTAACGGTTGGACTCAATGACCTTTATGGCCTTCTCCAACCTAAATGACTCCTGTGACTCTCATTACCATTCCGCTGTTATTTTATCGCCATTTGCTTACGCGATGATTTTCCTTCAATTGTCGATTCCTTACCATTTGATCATCGCTTCATCGTGAAGAAAGCCCTTTTAATTAACCCGCCAAGGATGACTTCCCTGAAGAATACACCTGCGACACCAGCAGAAACGCCAAACCGTGTCTGGAGCACAACCAGAGTAGAAGAAAAGGAATGATGGAATAGTTTGGGTTGGATGGACCTTCAAAGGTCATTTAGTGCAACCCCCCTACAATGAGCAGGAACATCTTCAACTAGATCAGGTTGCCTAGAACCACATCCAGCTTGGCCTTGAATGTCTCCAGAGACGGGGCATCTCCCATCTCTCTGGTTAGCCTGTGCCAGGATTTTATCATCCTCATTGTAAAGAATTTCTGCCTCACATCCAGCCTCAATCTTCCCTCTTTTAGCTTAAAAGCATTACCCCTCATGCTATCGCAGCAGGCCCCGCTAAAAAGCGTGGGGTAAGCGGTCCCGGCGCGGCGGCGAGGGGCGGCGGGAGCAAGCATGGGGTAAGCGGTCCCGTGCGGTGGTGATGGGCGGCAGGGCCTTGGTGTGCCTCGGCGGCAAGCCCGGTTAGCCAGGGTAGAAGCTCGCCCTTCATCGGAGCGGCCCGCATGCACGCACTCGGGATCCTTCAGCGAGCTCCCGGGAACGGCGTGGTGCGGTGGATAGCCGGGCCCGTGCTCCTCCTCTCATCTAGCTGGGCGGAACCCGCTGCGCTGTGTGGCCTATAGATACATCTTTCTGCATTTTCTGCAGGGCAGGAAGGAAGCCTCCTTAGAGGTCTCTAATGGGAGCTGCCCTGGTAGACGCCGAGGCGTCGATGAGATTAGGAAACTCCACAGACCTGTTCAGTGAAGAGGTTTGGTGTTGCGATAGTTACATTTACACAAGAAGAACAGCAGGTTTTACCCTAATTAGTACTTTGCACAGACGTGACACTGAACTGAACTCTTAAAAGAACACCAGCTTTGCCCCTCTGCCACCATGCTCACTAACCTAGGCGATGAGGATAGGATATTACTTATAGCCTTCTCCGGAGGGAAACAGAGCTGAAGCGTGTCAGAAGTCACTGGCACTGGGGTGCATGATTGTGGGGGGGGAGCCGTGAGGGCCAGGCCGGCCGGGTGGGTGGGTGGGTGGGTGCAGGAGGTCGGTCTGCAGGAGGTGCTGCTGACATCTAGGGAAAGGACAATGCTCTGGGCGCAGTCGCTCATGCTGCCCCTTGAGAAAGGCAGGGGAGGAGGAAGCCAACCAAGGAGCCTGGAATCTCCCAGTCCAGAGCTGAAGGGCCACCTTTATTGTGCCGGTAGAGGGGGATCACAGTGCTCGCTCAGAGATGAAACACGGTTGGTGCCACTGAGGTGTCCAGGCCGCGCGTCGGGAGTCTGGGCCCGATCTTGCAAGTGGGAGTTGTCTCGCACCCACGTGGGGCTAGCGGGGATGGAGCTGCTGCCGCTGTCTGTCAGTGCTGCAGCTGCCGCTCCCTGATGACTCCTGACTGTCACTGCTGCAGAGCTGCTAGCACGTGTTTGGGAGCGCTGGGGTAGCCCCGACACAGCCCGTCTGCGTGCGCTCCTCTATGCACGTGGTGCTGGCGCGTGGCTGCTCTAACGGCGTCTTTTGCGCCGCGTGTTGGGAGTTTGGGCTCGGCGTTGTGAGCGGGAGCGGTCTCGCACCCGCACGGGCCCCGTGGGTCTTGAGGCGCTGTCTCTTTGACGTGTTCTGGAGCCACGGGATGACGCTGATGGCCGCTGTCTTCTTGTGCTGCTGGGGCTGCTGGTCTCCTGTGTCTGAGGATCCGGACTGTGGCCCGATGCTGCCCGGCTGCTGGGGCTGGGGCTGCTGAACTCCAGTTGCAGAGGTCCAGGAGACTGCCCCGATGCTGCTGGGCCGGCAGTGCTGGGACCCGCAAGCTCTGAGCCGGCACTGGTGGCTACAGGGGGAAGCAGGAACATTAAGGGCTTGGCTCCCAGGCCTGGGGCAGGGTAGGCCAGAGCGGTGCCCCAGCCCTCCTGGAGCAGACAGGCTGTGCCAAGCCCACACCAGGCACCCTCTGCCAGGCCTTGCCTGGCCCCTGGCCCCAGCCCAGGGGCACCCGGGTGCTTTGGCACTTACAGGTGCCCAGGCCAGCACAGCTCTCACACTCCCAGCTGGCCTCATAGCTGTTTGTCAGGTTCGAGCAGCGTCTGTGAGTGCCCACAGCAGCGCAGGAGCAGCACAGGAACAGCTCCCAGGGCCTGGGGAAAGAAATGTGTCCATGACTCTAAGGACAAAGTGCCCACAGCATGGGATTGTCCAGCAGAGCTCTTGTTCTCAGCCCTTCTGCTTTGAGCCCTTGCTGAGACAGAGATCCCGTGCCGAGCCCCAGGGTGCAGCTTCGGCAGCTTACCCGTTTGGCTTTGCCACCCGCCTGCCTCCTGGACAAAGGCACTCCCGGGCATCGCAGCTCCCGTGCCTCTGCTGCTGTTCTGCGTATGCATCGTTGTCTTCCCATGACGCTTGTCTGACGGAGAAAGGAAAATCGATGAGCCCCTGCTGCCCCAGCATCAGGCATATGCAGGGCCTCCCCGCTCTTCCCCCCACACCCTGTTTCCAACTCCTCCATGGAGCTAAAGCCTACACTTGGGGGTCAGCGCAGGGCCACAACTGCGGGGGCAGGTCCAGGCGTGGCACAGTGCTGGGCTAGGAGGACACCAACCTTACGGGGACTCGGATCCCCATGGAGAGCATTTCTGTTAGAAACTGTCTCCTATTTTGACACAGAGGGCACACCAAGGAAAAAGCGCCAGCATTCATAGCCTGTCCCTGCAGGAGAAGCAGAAAGAGCGTGAGTGAGGCTCTGGTGCTGCTGAGAGCCTGCCGTGCCCGGAGCAAGGGACCGGCTCCTACCTGGATGCAGGCCCTGTGGCACCAGGCGTGTTTGCATGCTGGGCACACCATGGTCCCATAGGTGGTTCTGCCTTCCACAGGGTCCATGCAGATGAGGCAGTTGGTGTCCTCTGGAGCCGCCAGCTCTTGCTGCTGTGGGCGGTGCTCCCAGCAGAAGGAACTAGGGGAAGAGGGAAGGGATGGGTGAGATGAGAAGCGCTGGGTTCTTCCCCGGTGGTGGGGAGAAGGGTAGAGGGGGTACCTGTACGGCAGGAGGTAACTGGTGACGCATTCACCCTCCACGGCACAGGGGAGATGGAACCTGCGGTCGCAGCCCGTCTCCTGGCAGCTGATGGTGGCCCCCCTCTTGCCACACACAAAGCAGACCTGGAAAGCGCAGAGCAGCCCCCATCAGCGGCAGGCTCAGGGTCTCTCTCCACAGCCAGAGCCACACCTCGGGGCAGGGCGCAGGATGCGGCCCCGCCTGGATCACAGGCCACCGATCCACCTGACAGAGCAGGCTCCTGTGCTGGAGACTCTGTGGAGCTGCTGGGAGCAAGACTTCTCTCCCAGAGCTGGGTGGAAAGGCTGGGATTCTGTTCTTGGTGTCTGGGCTAAGCTCCCATACACCTCTCCTGGCACAAATCACCCTGATCATCTCAGATCCTCACCATCTGGGCTGCCAGCTTGGCTGTACGATAAACCTCTATAGGAAGAAATTCCATCACTTCTTCCTGTTCGGTCCCTCGTGGAAGAAGGTCACTGGCAAAAAGCTGCAGAAGAGCAGAGACAAGGAGCAGATGAGGAGCATGTGGCAGGGCAGGTGCGTTGCAAAGATGAAACCAGCCCCAAAGGAACTCACCAGGCAAAACTTATGAGCACAGATCCACTTATATCTCAGTTTTGGCCCGCACGTGTCCGGATCTGCCTCTACGCGGCGACACAGAATGCATTCTGGACGGGAGAGAGAGCAAACACCACCGGGAATGAGCACCTCTGTGGGGCCAGGGATGCGTCTCTGAGGGATTGCCCCCAAGGGCTGCCTAGCTGTCCCTGCCTAGCTGGCTGCTGGGCATGGCTGGAAGCCTTGGAGAGGAAAGGGCACTGCAGGCATGGGTGTCCCGGAGGGTGTGCACTGCCCAGCCCTGGTCCCGCTTGCCAAGGAGAGGAGGGGCCCTCCCCCAGGGTGGCTTTGGAGCTCCTGCCTCCCCCTGCCAGCGCTCCCGGTCCCATGCCGACAGCCTCAGGAGTCCTTCTGCCAGGCTGTAGGAGAGGGACTTTGCTCTCACCGTGCTCCATCGCGTTGGGTGTCCTCCTTGCGGAGGTGTCAGACATCAAAGGTTGGCAGTGCTGGAGCTTCTTCTCCAAACGCTCCTCTGCTACCTCTGAGGGAGAAGAGAGACGCGGGTGAGCTTGCAGCACAGGCCCAGAGCCCTGCGGTGTGGAGCCCCCTCCTCCCTCGGCAGCCCCCCGAGAGTCCTGTCCCTGCCCTCTACTCCCCGCACCTCACCAGGTCGCAGTGATGCACTGTGCCCAGCGTTCTCTTTTTATAGGCCTGCCCCTGCCACCGGTCAGAGTGGCCTCTGTGACATCAGCACCGCTGGCCTGCGTGCACCCCAAACACGGGCACGGGCATCCTCGGCCACACACCACCCACTGTGACACGGGCCCTTGGCACCCAGGTCGCCGGGGCGGCTGCTCCACCTGCAAGCGCAGACTCAAGGGCCAGCTGAGGGACATGGTTTCCTGGTGAACTTGGCGGTGTTTGCTTAACGGTTGGACTCAATGACCTTTATGGCCTTCTCCAACCTAAATGACTCCTGTGACTCTCATTACCATTCCGCTGTTATTTTATCGCCATTTGCTTACGCGATGATTTTCCTTCAATTGTCGATTCCTTACCATTTGATCATCGCTTCATCGTGAAGAAAGCCCTTTTAATTAACCCGCCAAGGATGACTTCCCTGAAGAATACACCTGCGACACCAGCAGAAACGCCAAACCGTGTCTGGAGCACAACCAGAGTAGAAGAAAAGGAATGATGGAATAGTTTGGGTTGGATGGACCTTCAAAGGTCATTTAGTGCAACCCCCCTACAATGAGCAGGAACATCTTCAACTAGATCAGGTTGCCTAGAACCACATCCAGCTTGGCCTTGAATGTCTCCAGAGACGGGGCATCTCCCATCTCTCTGGTTAGCCTGTGCCAGGATTTTATCATCCTCATTGTAAAGAATTTCTGCCTCACATCCAGCCTCAATCTTCCCTCTTTTAGCTTAAAAGCATTACCCCTCATGCTATCGCAGCAGGCCCCGCTAAAAAGCGTGGGGTAAGCGGTCCCGGCGCGGCGGCGAGGGGCGGCGGGAGCAAGCATGGGGTAAGCGGTCCCGTGCGGTGGTGATGGGCGGCAGGGCCTTGGTGTGCCTCGGCGGCAAGCCCGGTTAGCCAGGGTAGAAGCTCGCCCTTCATCGGAGCGGCCCGCATGCACGCACTCGGGATCCTTCAGCGAGCTCCCGGGAACGGCGTGGTGCGGTGGATAGCCGGGCCCGTGCTCCTCCTCTCATCTAGCTGGGCGGAACCCGCTGCGCTGTGTGGCCTATAGATACATCTTTCTGCATTTTCTGCAGGGCAGGAAGGAAGCCTCCTTAGAGGTCTCTAATGGGAGCTGCCCTGGTAGACGCCGAGGCGTCGATGAGATTAGGAAACTCCACAGACCTGTTCAGTGAAGAGGTTTGGTGTTGCGATAGTTACATTTACACAAGAAGAACAGCAGGTTTTACCCTAATTAGTACTTTGCACAGACGTGACACTGAACTGAACTCTTAAAAGAACACCAGCTTTGCCCCTCTGCCACCATGCTCACTAACCTAGGCGATGAGGATAGGATATTACTTATAGCCTTCTCCGGAGGGAAACAGAGCTGAAGCGTGTCAGAAGTCACTGGCACTGGGGTGCATGATTGTGGGGGGGGAGCCGTGAGGGCCAGGCCGGCCGGGTGGGTGGGTGGGTGCAGGAGGTCGGTCTGCAGGAGGTGCTGCTGACATCTAGGGAAAGGACAATGCTCTGGGCGCAGTCCCTCATGCTGCCCCTTGAGAAAGGCAGGGGAGGAGGAAGCCAACCAAGGAGCCTGGAATCTCCCAGTCCAGAGCTGAAGGGCCACCTTTATTGTGCCGGTAGAGGGGGATCACAGTGCTCGCTCAGAGATGAAACACGGTTGGTGCCACTGAGGTGTCCAGGCCGCGCGTCGGGAGTCTGGGCCCGATCTTGCAAGTGGGAGTTGTCTCGCACCCACGTGGGGCTAGCTGGGGATGGAGCTGCTGCCGCTGTCTGTCAGTGCTGCAGCTGCCGCTCCCTGATGACTCCTGACTGTCACTGCTGTGTGGTGCAGAGCTGCTAGCACGTGTTTGGGAGCGCTGGGTGTAGCCCCGACACAGCCCGTCTGCGTGCGCTCCTCTATGCACGTGGTGCTGGCGTGTGGCTGCTCTAACGGTGTCTTTTGCGCCGCGTGTTGGGAGTTTGGGCCCGGCGTTGCGAGCGGGAGCGGTCTCACACCCGCACGGGCCCCGTGGATCTTGGGGCGCTGTCTCTTTGACGTGTTCTGGAGCCACGGGATGACGCTGATGGCCGCTGTCTTGTTGTGCTGCTGCTGGGCTGCTGGTCTCCTGTGTCTGAGGTCCGCTCGAGCTGCTGGTGTGTGGCTGCCCTGGGAGCTGTGGCCCGATGCTGCCCAGGCTGCTGGGGCTGGGGCTGCTGCGGGTCTCAACTCCAGTTGCAGAGGTCCAGTCTTCTAGGCCATGTGTAGGGTGGCCCGATGCTGCTGGGCCGGCAGTGCTGGGACCCGCAGGCCCAGGGTGGCTGGAGCCGGCACTGGTGGCTCACACACTGGGCAACTGTGGAAGGTGCCGATGGCATCTGTCTGCTGCTTGGCTCCCAGTCCTGGGGCAGGGTAGGCTGCTGGGCTGGCAGTGCTTTTAGGTGCCTTCCAGCCCTCCTGGAGCAGACAGGCTGTGCCAAGCCCACACCAGGCACCCTCTGCCAGGCCTTGCCTGACCCCTGGCCCCAGCCCAGGGCCACCCGGGTGCTTTGACACTTAGAGGTGCCCAGGCCAGCACAGCTCTCACACTGCCATCTGCCCTCATAGCTGTTTGTCAGGTTCGAGCAGCGTCTGTGAGTGCCCACAGCAGTGCAGGAGCAGCACAGGAACAGCTGCCAGGGCCTGGGGAAAGAAATGTGTTCATGACTCTAAGGATAAAGTGCCCACAGCATGGGATTGTCCAGCAGAGCTCTTGTTCTCAGCCCTTCTGCTTTGAGCCCTTGCTGAGACAGAGATCCCGTGCCGAGCCCCAGGGTGCAGCTTCGGCAGCTTACCCATTTTGCTCAGCCACCCGCCTGCCTTCTGGACAAAGGCACTCCCGGGCATCGCAGCTCCCGTGCCTCTGCTGCCGTTCTGTGGATGCATCGTTGTCTTCCCATGACGCTTTTCTGATGGAGAAAGGAAAATCGATGAGCCCCTGCTGCCCCAGCATCAGGCATATGCAGGGCCTCCCCGCTCTTCCCCCCACACCCTGTTTCCAACTCCTCCATGGAGCTAAAGCCTACACTTGGGGGTCAGCGCAGGGCCACAACTGCGGGGGCAGGTCCAGGCGTGGCACAGTGCTGGGCTAGGAGGACACCAACCTTACGGGGACTCGGATCCCCATGGAGAGCATTTCTGTTAGAAACTGTCTCCTATTTTGACACAGAGGGCACACCAAGGAAAAAGCGCCAGCATTCATAGCCTGTCCCTGCAGGAGAAACAGAAAGAGCGTGAGTGAGGCTCTGGTGCTGCTGAGAGCCTGCCGTGCCCGGAGCAAGGGACCGGCTCCTACCTGGATGCAGGCCCTGTGGAACCAGGCGTGTTTGCATGCTGGGCACACCATGGTCCCATAGGTGGTTCTGCCTTCCACAGGGTCCTTGCAGATGAGGCAGTTGGTGTCCTCTGGAGCCGCCAGCTCTTGCTGCTGTGGGCGGTGCTCCCAGCAGAAGGAACTAGGGGAAGAGGGAAGGGATGGGTGAGATGAGAAGCGCTGGGTCCTTCCCCGGTGGTGGGGAGAAGGGTAGAGGGGGTACCTGTACGGCAGGAGGTAACGGGTGACGCATTCACCCTCCACGGCACAGGGGAGATGGAACCTGCGGTCGCAGCCCGTCTCCTGGCAGCTGATGGTGGCCCCCCTCTTGCCACACACAAAGCAGACCTGGAAAGAGCAGAGCAGCCCCCATCAGCGGCAGGCTCAGGGTCTCTCTCCACAGTCAGAGCCACACCTCCGGGCAGGGCGCAGGATGTAGCCCCGCCTGGATCACAGGCCAATGATCCACCTGACAGAGCAGGCTCCTGTGCTGGAGACTCTGTGGAGCTGCTGGGAGCAAGACTTCTCTCCCAGAGCTGGGTGGAAAGGCTGGGATTCTGTTCTTGGTGTCTGGGCTAAGCTCCCATACACCTCTCAAGGCACAAATCACCCTGATCATCTCAGATGCTCACCATCCGGGCTGCCAGCTTGGCTGTACGATCAACCTCTTCAGGAAGAAATTCCATCACTTCTTCCTGCTCGGTCCCTCGTGGACGAAGGTCACTGGCAAAAAGCTGCAGAAGAGCAGAGACAAGGAGCAGATGAGGAGCACGTGGCAGGGCTGGTGCATTGCAAAGATGAAAAGAGACCCAAAGGAACTCACCAGGCAAAGGTGATGAGCATAGATCCACTGATATCTCAGTTTTGGCCCATACATGTCCGGATCTGCCTTTACACGGCGACACAGAATGCATTCTGAATGGGAGAGAGAGCAAACACCACCGGGAATGAGCACCTCTGTGGGGCCAGGGATGCGTCCCTGAGGGATTGCCCCCAAGGGCTGCCTAGCTGTCCCTCCTTAGCTGGCTGCTGGGCATGGCTGGAAGCCTTGGAGAGGAAAGGGCACTGCAGGCATGGGTGTCCCGGAGGGTGTGCACTGCCCAGCCCTGGTCCCGCTTGCCAAGGAGAGGAGGGGCCCTCCCCCAGGGTGGCTTTGGAGCTCCTGCCTCCCCCTGCCAGCGCTCCCGGTCCCATGCCGACAGCCTCAGGAGTCCTTCTGCCAGGCTGTAGGAGAGGGACTTTGCTCTCACCGTGCTCCATCGCGTTGGGTGTCCTCCTTGCGGAGGTGTCAGACATCAAAGGTTGGCAGTGCTGGAGCTTCTTCTCCAAACGCTCCTCTGCTACCTCTGAGGGAGAAGAGAGACGCGGGTGAGCTTGCAGCACAGGCCCAGAGCCCTGCGGTGTGGAGCCCCCTCCTCCCTCGGCAGCCCCCCCGAGAGTCCTGTCCCTGCCCTCTACTCCCCGCACCTCACCAGGTCGCAGTGATGCACTGTGCCCAGCGTTCTCTTTTTATAGGCCTGCCCCTGCCACCGGTCAGAGTGGCCTCTGTGACATCAGCACCGCTGGCCTGCGTGCACCCCAAACACGGGCACGGGCATCCTCGGCCACACACCACCCACTGTGACACGGGCCCTTGGCACCCAGGTCGCCGGGGCGGCTGCTCCACCTGCAAGCGCAGACTCAAGGGCCAGCTGAGGGACATGGTTTCCTGGTGAACTTGGCGGTGTTTGCTTAACGGTTGGACTCGATGACCTTTATGGCCTTCTCCAACCTAAATGACTCCTGTGACTCTCATTACCATTCCGCTGTTATTTTATCGCCATTTGCTTACGCGATGATTTTCCTTCAATTGTCGATTCCTTACCATTTGATCATCGCTTCATCGTGAAGAAAGCCCTTTTAATTAACCCGCCAAGGATGACTTCCCTGAAGAATACACCTGCGACACCAGCAGAAACGCCAAACCGTGTCTGGAGCACAACCAGAGTAGAAGAAAAGGAATGATGGAATAGTTTGGGTTGGATGGACCTTCAAAGGTCATTTAGTGCAACCCCCCTACAATGAGCAGGAACATCTTCAACTAGATCAGGTTGCCTAGAACCACATCCAGCTTGGCCTTGAATGTCTCCAGAGACGGGGCATCTCCCATCTCTCTGGTTAGCCTGTGCCAGGATTTTATCATCCTCATTGTAAAGAATTTCTGCCTCACATCCAGCCTCAATCTTCCCTCTTTTAGCTTAAAAGCATTACCCCTCATGCTATCGCAGCAGGCCCCGCTAAAAAGCGTGGGGTAAGCGGTCCCGGCGCGGCGGCGAGGGGCGGCGGGAGCAAGCATGGGGTAAGCGGTCCCGTGCGGTGGTGATGGGCGGCAGGGCCTTGGTGTGCCTCGGCGGCAAGCCCGGTTAGCCAGGGTAGAAGCTCGCCCTTCATCGGAGCGGCCCGCATGCACGCACTCGGGATCCTTCAGCGAGCTCCCGGGAACGGCGTGGTGCGGTGGATAGCCGGGCCCGTGCTCCTCCTCTCATCTAGCTGGGCGGAACCCGCTGCGCTGTGTGGCCTATAGATACATCTTTCTGCATTTTCTGCAGGGCAGGAAGGAAGCCTCCTTAGAGGTCTCTAATGGGAGCTGCCCTGGTAGACGCCGAGGCGTCGATGAGATTAGGAAACTCCACAGACCTGTTCAGTGAAGAGGTTTGGTGTTGCGATAGTTACATTTACACAAGAAGAACAGCAGGTTTTACCCTAATTAGTACTTTGCACAGACGTGACACTGAACTGAACTCTTAAAAGAACACCAGCTTTGCCCCTCTGCCACCATGCTCACTAACCTAGGCGATGAGGATAGGATATTACTTATAGCCTTCTCCGGAGGGAAACAGAGCTGAAGCGTGTCAGAAGTCACTGGCACTGGGGTGCATGATTGTGGGGGGGGAGCCGTGAGGGCCAGGCCGGCCGGGTGGGTGGGTGGGTGCAGGAGGTCGGTCTGCAGGAGGTGCTGCTGACATCTAGGGAAAGGACAATGCTCTGGGCGCAGTCCCTCATGCTGCCCCTTGAGAAAGGCAGGGGAGGAGGAAGCCAACCAAGGAGCCTGGAATCTCCCAGTCCAGAGCTGAAGAGCCACCTTTATTGTGCCGGTAGAGGGGGATCACAGTGCTCGCTCAGAGATGAAACACGGTTGGTGCCACTGAGGTGTCCAGGCCGCGCGTCGGGAGTTTGGGCCCGATCTTGCAAGTGGGAGTTGTCTCGCACCCACGTGGGGCTAGCGGGGATGGAGCTGCTGCCGCTTTCCAGTGCTGCGGAGTCAGAGGATGCTGCCGATGGCCGATGCCTGCTGGTCCTGGGGCTCCTGGTCTCAGGTATCGGCGAGCCCTGGGACAGCCCCTCACTGCCTGGCTGTGGGTGCTCCTTTCACCACGTGGTGCTGGCGGTTGGCTTCTCTCCCGCTGTCTTCTGAGCCGCGTGTAGGCAGCTTGGGTGTGACAGTTGAACTGGGAGCACGCTGGGGAGCCGTGGCATGGCCCGATTGTTGCAGTGCCAGTGTGTGGTGCCAGGGAAATGTGGCATGGCTGTATTGCCTCCTGTCTGTCAGTGCTGCAGCTGCTGCTCCCTGATGACTCCTGACTGTCACTGCTGCAGAGCTGCTAGCACGTGCTGGGGAGCGCTGGCGTAGCCCCGACACAGCCCGTCTGCGTGTGCTCCTCTTTGCACGTGGTGCTGGCGTGTGGCTGCTCTAACGGTGTCTTTTGCGCCGCGTGTTGGGAGTTTGGACCCGGCGTTGCGAGCGGGAGCGGTCTCACACCTGCACGGGCCCCGTGGATCTTGGGGCGCTGTCTCTTTGACGTGTTCTGGAGCCACGGGATGATGCTGATGGCCGCTGTCTTGTTGTGCTGCGGCTGTGGCTCGCACGTTCGCGTGAGCCCTGGGACCGCCTGGGCGCAGCCAGTCTGCGGGGGCTCCTCCCAGCTCGAGCTGCTGGTGTGTGGCTGCCCTGGGAGCGTCTTCTGGGCCGTGCATAGGGAGCTTGGGCCCGACGCTGCAAGCGGGAGCGGTCTCGCACCCGCATGGGCCCACCGGCTCTGTTGCTTCTGCTTCTTTGCAGTGGTGCAGAGCCACGGGATGCCGCCGATGGCTGCTGCCTGGTGGTGCTGGGGCTGCGGGTCTCACGTGGTGGGGAGCATTGGGACAGCCTTGGCACCGCCTGGCTGCTGGTATTGCTCGCAGCGCGTGTTGCTGGCGGTCGGCTTCTCTCCTGCAGTCTTCTAGGCCATGTGTAGGGTGGCTGGGTCTGACGGGTGCCCCGGGTTTGGTGTTGCCGTCGGTCAGGCCCAGGGTGGCTGGAGCGGCTGCGGCCCTCACACACTGGGCAACTGTGGAATGGTGCCGATGGCATCTGTCTGCTGCTGCTGGTCTCCTGTGTCTGAGGTTCAGGAGACTGGCCCGGTGCTGCTGGGCTGGCAGTGCTTTTAGGGATTGTCTTCCATGACCGGAGCAGGGTATGCCTGAGCCGTGGCACAGTCCTCCTGGAGCAGACAGGCTGTGCCAAGCGCACACCAGGCACCCTCTGCCGGGCCTTGCCTGACCCCTGGCCCCAGTCCAGGGCCACCCGGGTGCTTTGACACTTAGAGCTGCCCAGGCCAGCACAGCTCTCACACTGCCATCTGCCCTCATAGCTGTTTGTCAGGTTCGAGCAGCGTCTGTGAGTGCCCACAGCAGCGCAGGAGCGGCACAGGAACAGCTGCCAGGGCCTGGGGAAAGAAATGTGTCCATGACTCTAAGGATAAAGTGCCCACAGCATGGGATTGTTCAGCAGAGCTCTTGTTCTCAGCCCTTCTGCTTCGAGCCCTTGCTGAGACAGAGGTCCCGTGCCGAGCCCCAGGGTGCAGCTTCGGCAGCTTACCCATTTTGCTCAGCCACCCGCCTGCCTTCTGGACAAAGGCACTCCCTGGCATCGCAGCTCCCGTGCCTCTGCTGCCGTTCTGTGGATGCATCGTTGTCTTCCCATGACGCTTTTCTGATGGAGAAAGGAAAATCGATGAGCCCCTGCTGCCCCAGCATCAGGCATATGCAGGGCCTCCCCGCTCTTCCCCCCACACCCTGTTTCCAACTCCTCCATGGAGCTAAAGCCTACACTTGGGGGTCAGCGCAGGGCCACAACTGCGGGGGCAGGTCCAGGCGTGGCACAGTGCTGGGCTAGGAGGACACCAACCTTACGGGGACTCGGATCCCCATGGAGAGCATTTCTGTTAGAAACTGTCTCCTATTTTGACACAGAGGGCACACCAAGGAAAAAGCGCCAGCATTCATAGCCTGTCCCTGCAGGAGAAACAGAAAGAGCGTGAGTGAGGCTCTGGTGCTGCTGAGAGCCTGCCGTGCCCGGAGCAAGGGACCGGCTCCTACCTGGATGCAGGCCCTGTGGAACCAGGCGTGTTTGCATGCTGGGCACACCATGGTCCCATAGGTGGTTCTGCCTTCCACAGGGTCCTTGCAGATGAGGCAGTTGGTGTCCTCTGGAGCCGCCAGCTCTTGCTGCTGTGGGCGGTGCTCCCAGCAGAAGGAACTAGGGGAAGAGGGAAGGGATGGGTGAGATGAGAAGCGCTGGGTCCTTCCCCGGTGGTGGGGAGAAGGGTAGAGGGGGTACCTGTACGGCAGGAGGTAACGGGTGACGCATTCACCCTCCACGGCACAGGGGAGATGGAACCTGCGGTCGCAGCCCGTCTCCTGGCAGCTGATGGTGGCCCCCCTCTTGCCACACACAAAGCAGACCTGGAAAGAGCAGAGCAGCCCCCATCAGCGGCAGGCTCAGGGTCTCCACAGTCAGAGCCACACCTCCGGGCAGGGCGCAGGATGTAGCCCCGCCTGGATCACAGGCCAATGATCCACCTGACAGAGCAGGCTCCTGTGCTGGAGACTCTGTGGAGCTGCTGGGAGCAAGACTTCTCTCCCAGAGCTGGGTGGAAAGGCTGGGATTCTGTTCTTGGTGTCTGGGCTAAGCTCCCATACACCTCTCAAGGCACAAATCACCCTGATCATCTCAGATGCTCACCATCCGGGCTGCCAGCTTGGCTGTACGATCAACCTCTTCAGGAAGAAATTCCATCACTTCTTCCTGCTCGGTCCCTCGTGGACGAAGGTCACTGGCAAAAAGCTGCAGAAGAGCAGAGACAAGGAGCAGATGAGGAGCACGTGGCAGGGCTGGTGCATTGCAAAGATGAAAAGAGACCCAAAGGAACTCACCAGGCAAAGGTGATGAGCATAGATCCCCTGATATCTCAGTTTTGGCCCGCACGTGTCCGGATCTGCCTTTACACGGCAACACAGAATGCATTCTGCATGGGAGAGAGCAAACACCACCGGGAATGAGCACCTCTGTGGGGCCAGGGATGCGTCCCTGAGGGATTGCCCCCAAGGGCTGCCTAGCTGTCCCTCCTTAGCTGGCTGCTGGGCATGGCTGGAAGCCTTGGAGAGGAAAGGGCACTGCAGGCATGGGTGTCCCGGAGGGTGTGCACTGCCCAGCCCTGGTCCCGCTTGCCAAGGAGAGGAGGGGCCCTCCCCCAGGGTGGCTTTGGAGCTCCTGCCTCCCCCTGCCAGCGCTCCCGGTCCCATGCCGACAGCCTCAGGAGTCCTTCTGCCAGGCTGTAGGAGAGGGACTTTGCTCTCACCGTGCTCCATCGCGTTGGGTGTCCTCCTTGCGGAGGTGTCAGACATCAAAGGTTGGCAGTGCTGGAGCTTCTTCTCCAAACGCTCCTCTGCTACCTCTGAGGGAGAAGAGAGACGCGGGTGAGCTTGCAGCACAGGCCCAGAGCCCTGCGGTGTGGAGCCCCCTCCTCCCTCGGCAGCCCCCCCGAGAGTCCTGTCCCTGCCCTCTACTCCCCGCACCTCACCAGGTCGCAGTGATGCACTGTGCCCAGCGTTCTCTTTTTATAGGCCTGCCCCTGCCACCGGTCAGAGTGGCCTCTGTGACATCAGCACCGCTGGCCTGCGTGCACCCCAAACACGGGCACGGGCATCCTCGGCCACACACCACCCACTGTGACACGGGCCCTTGGCACCCAGGTCGCCGGGGCGGCTGCTCCACCTGCAAGCGCAGACTCAAGGGCCAGCTGAGGGACATGGTTTCCTGGTGAACTTGGCGGTGTTTGCTTAACGGTTGGACTCGATGACCTTTATGGCCTTCTCCAACCTAAATGACTCCTGTGACTCTCATTACCATTCCGCTGTTATTTTATCGCCATTTGCTTACGCTATGATTTTCCTTCAATTGTCGATTCCTTACCATTTGATCATCGCTTCATCGTGAAGAAAGCCCTTTTAATTAACCCGCCAAGGATGACTTCCCTGAAGAATACACCTGCGACACCAGCAGAAACGCCAAACCGTGTCTGGAGCACAACCAGAGTAGAAGAAAAGGAATGATGGAATAGTTTGGGTTGGATGGACCTTCAAAGGTCATTTAGTGCAACCCCCCTACAATGAGCAGGAACATCTTCAACTAGATCAGGTTGCCTAGAACCACATCCAGCTTGGCCTTGAATGTCTCCAGAGACGGGGCATCTCCCATCTCTCTGGTTAGCCTGTGCCAGGATTTTATCATCCTCATTGTAAAGAATTTCTGCCTCACATCCAGCCTCAATCTTCCCTCTTTTAGCTTAAAAGCATTACCCCTCATGCTATCGCAGCAGGCCCCGCTAAAAAGCGTGGGGTAAGCGGTCCCGGCGCGGCGGCGAGGGGCGGCGGGAGCAAGCATGGGGTAAGCGGTCCCGTGCGGTGGTGATGGGCGGCAGGGCCTTGGTGTGCCTCGGCGGCAAGCCCGGTTAGCCAGGGTAGAAGCTCGCCCTTCATCGGAGCGGCCCGCATGCACGCACTCGGGATCCTTAGCGAGCTCCCGGGAACGGCGTGGTGCGGTGGATAGCCGGGCCCGTGCTCCTCCTCTCATCTAGCTGGGCGGAACCCGCTGCGCTGTGTGGCCTATAGATACATCTTTCTGCATTTTCTGCAGGGCAGGAAGGAAGCCTCCTTAGAGGTCTCTAATGGGAGCTGCCCTGGTAGACGCCGAGGCGTCGATGAGATTAGGAAACTCCACAGACCTGTTCAGTGAAGAGGTTTGGTGTTGCGATAGTTACATTTACACAAGAAGAACAGCAGGTTTTACCCTAATTAGTACTTTGCACAGACGTGACACTGAACTGAACTCTTAAAAGAACACCAGCTTTGCCCCTCTGCCACCATGCTCACTAACCTAGGCGATGAGGATAGGATATTACTTATAGCCTTCTCCGGAGGGAAACAGAGCTGAAGCGTGTCAGAAGTCACTGGCACTGGGGTGCATGATTGTGGGGG